>NW_007251266.1:842011-862347 GCF_000164805.1 Carlito syrichta
AAAAAGGCAAACGTATGAACTATTCACATGAATTGCAATTCAGCATCAGAAGTTCTAGTTATTGAATACTTCATTTCCCGGTCATGATCATTAACTTTCTTCTTTCTCTCCTTCCTTCCTCCTTCCTTCCTTCCTTCCTTCCTTCCTTCCTTCCTTCCTTCCTTCCTTCCTTCCTTCCTTCCTTCTTTCCTTCTCTCTCTCTTTCCTCCCCTCCCTTGCTCTACCTCTCTCCCTTTCTTTCCCTCCCTCCCTCTCTCTTTCTTTCTTGTTTCTTTCTTTCATCAGTGTCTCCCTCTGTCACCCAGGCTGAATTGCAGTGGCACATTCATGGCCACCACAGCCTCTATCTGTTGGGTTCAGGTGATTCTTTTGCTTCAGCCTCCTAAGTAACTGGAACTACAGGTGCGCACCACCATGCCCAGCTAATTTTTTTTTTTTTTAAATGTAGAGACGAGGTCTTGTCATGTTGCTCAGGCTGGTCTCAAACCCGTGGGTTCGGGCAATCCTCTTGCCTCAGCCTCCCAAAAGGCTGGTATTACAGGCATGAGCCACTACACAAAGGTTTCCTTTCTAATTTAAATACCTGGTGTTGGTAATAGTCTTAAAAATTTCGACATGAAATTCACAGATTAAAAAATAGTTCACTTTAGAATGAGCAATGTGGTGGAATTTAGTACATGTGCAAACATGTGCAACCACTCCATCTAGTACCAAAACATTTTCATCATTTCAAAAGGAAATCCTGTACTCATTAAGTAGTTACTTTCCATATGTCCCTTCACCCCCTGGCAATCACAAATATGCTCTTGTTCTCTAAAGATTTACTTGTTCTGAATATTTCATGTAAATTGAATAAAAAAATGTTACCTTTAGTTTACTTATCATGTTTAAGAAGTTCATTCATGTAGTCACATATAACAGTACTTGATTGATTTTTATGGTGGCAGAGTATTCCATAAATTATCTGTTCATTCAAAACTACTGGGGATAGTGCTACTATGAACATGCTTGTACATGTTTGTTTGAGTCTTTGTTTTTAGTTTTTTGGGAGTATATACCTAGCAATGGGATTTCTGGGTCATATGGTAATTCTATGTTTAACTTTCTGAGGATCTGTTTTTCACGGAACCTGAACCATATTACATTCCCAACACACTACATGTGTTCCGTTTTCTCCCCTCTTCACCAACACTTACTATTTTCTGTTTATTTTATTATAAGCATTTAAGAGATGTGAAAACAGTATCTCATTTGATTTGAATTTGCATTTCCTTAATTACTAGTGATGCTAAATATATTTTCATGTGCTAATTGGGGAATTTATATCTTCTCTGAAGAAATGGCTGTTCAAGTCTGTTGCCCATTGTACTTTTATTTTTATTTTAAATTTTGGGGTACAATTCAAGGTTAGGTATACAAATACTCATTGTGCAGGTACCCTTGTTGATGAGGTGTGCCTCCCCTTCCCCAGGTAGATATCATCTACTGTTAATCCCACCTTCCTGCCCCCTTTCCCCCACCCTGCAGTTTTCCGCTACTGTCAATCCTTATAGTATTATGGTAGTTGTTCAAGGTTCACTTATGATTGAGAACATGTGATACTCAAATCTTTTTTTTCTGTGAAAGATCACTCAGTATTATAAACTCTAATTCCATCCAGGTTGCTGCGAAGTTCATAATTTTGTTCTTCTTTATGGCTGTGCAATATTCCAATGTATATAGGTACCACATTTTCTTTTTTTTTTTATCCAGTCCTCTTTTGATGGGCAGCATGGTTGGTTCCATGTTCTTGCTATTGTGAACAATGCTGCGATAAACATATGTGTGCAGATGTCTTTTTTATAGAGTGGTTTGAGTTCTTCCAGGTCTATTCCCAGTAGGGGGATTGCGGGGTCATATGGAAGGTCAATTTTTAGAACTTTTAGGAATCCCCACACTGATTTCCACAGAGGCTGTACTAGTTTACACTCCCACTAACAGTGCAGAAGTGTTTCCTTTTCACCACATCCTCTCCAGCATCTGTTATTTTTTGAGTTATTGATGATGACCATTCTCACTGGAGTTAGGTGTTATCTCAATGTCGTTTTAATTTGCATCTTCTTGATGACTAGTGAGGCTGAACATCTTTTCATGTATCTGTTGGCTGCTCGTATGGCTTCTTTTGAGAAGTGTTTGTTCATAGCATTTGCCCACTTTATAATGGGGTTGTTTGGTTTTTTCTTTTCAACATATTTGAGTTCCTTGTAGATCTTTGATGTTAGACCTTTGTCAGACATGGAGTTGTGTTGTCCATTTTTAATAGACTTATTATTGCTGAGTTGTCAGAGTTCTTTATTCTGGGTATTAATTTCTTGTCAGAAATGATATTTTCAATATTTTCTTCTATAATGTAGATTGTATCTTTATTTTCTTAATAATGTCCTTTGATGCAAAAAGTTTATCTGTTGTATTGTTCATGCTTTTGGTGTTATATGTAATAATACTTTGATGAATCTCATGTCATTATTTATCTTTATGCTTTTTAAACCAACTTTAGCTCAACTATTTGGATAATTGATCAATTTTGAGTCAATTTTTGTATATGGTGAGAGGTATGGACTATACGTTTATTTATTTATTTATGCATGTGGATATTCATTTCGCCTAGTCCCATTTGTTGAAGAGAATGTTCTTTTCCAATGTAATGGTTTGTCACCTTTGTTGATTGTCCTTAGTCATATATATGATTTATTTCTAGGTTTATAATTTTAACACGTTGTTCTATATGTCTATTCTTATGCCAGTACCCTTAATATTTTTATTCCTGTAACTATGCAGTAATGTTTGAAAGCTAAAGTGTGACAGATCCAATTTTTTTTAAGTATTATTTTGTTATTCAGGGTCCATCACAATTCCATATTAATTTGAGAATGGTTTTTTCACTTCTTCACAAAAGCCAGTTAGGATTTTGATACTGATTGGATTGAATTTGTAGATTGCTTTAGGTAATATTGCCATCTCAGAAATATTAGTCTTCTAGTTCATAAACACAGGGTAACTTTTAAAAAAAATTTGTATAAATTTAGGGGATACAAGTGCAGTTTTGTTACATGAATATATTGAGTTGGGCTTTTAGTATAGCCATGGCTTTAATAGTGTACATTATCCCATTAAAGAATTTGTCATCTTTCATTCCTCTCCCACTCTCCTACCCTTCTGAGTATCCAGTGTCTATTATTTCATACTCTCTGTCCTTGTGTACACATTATTTAGTTCTCACTTGTAAATGAGAGCATGTAGTTTTGATTTTCAGTTTCTGAGTTATTTCACTTAAGATAGAGGCCTCCAGTTCCATGCACAGTGCTGCAAAAGACATGATTTCATTATTTTTATGGCTGAGTAGTATTCCAGTGTGTGTGTGTGTGTGTGTGTGTGTGTGTGTGTGTGTGTGTGAGATATACTACATTCTCTTTATTCAGTCATCCATTGATGGACATGTAGGTTGATTATATGTTTTTGCTACTATAAGTACTATTGTGATTAATATATGAGTGCAGATATCTTTTAATATAATGATTTGTTTTCCTTTGGGTAGCACCAGTAGTGGAATTGCTGGATCTAATGGTAGTTCTATTTTTTTTATTATACATATATTTTTTATTTTAAAATTGTGGGGTACAACTAAGGGTTAGGTATGCAAATATTCATTGTGCAGTACCCTGGTTGATGAGGTGTGCCCCTCCTTCCCTAGGAAGATATTGACTACTGTTAATCCCATCTCCCTGCCCCTCCCTGCTCCCGGTAGTTTTCCGCCCCTGTCAACTCAAATAACTCTATAAAAAAGATACCTGCACACATTTATTTATTGCAGCATTGTTCACAATAGCAAGATCATGGAACCAACTGTGCTGTCCATCAAAAGAGGACTGGATTAAAAAATGTAGTACCTATACACAATGGAATATTATGCAGCCATAAAGAAGAACAAAATCATTAATGTCACAGCCACCTGAATGGACTTAGAGATTATAATACTGAGTGGTCTGTCACAGAAACAAAGATCTGAGTATCACATGTTCTCACTCATAAGTGGACCTTGAACTACTACCATAATACTATAAGAAAAGGTAGTTCTATGTTTAACTCTGAGAAATCTGCATGTTTATTTAATAGAGGCCATGCTAATTTACATTCCTACCAACAGTGTATAAGCCTCCTCTTTTCTCATTTATCTGCTTTTTCAGTTTTTAATAATAGCCATTCTGAATGATGTAGGATGAAATTTCACCATGGCTCTAATCTGCAGTTTTCTGATAATAAGTGATGTTGTTCATGTTTTCATGTTTGTTGGCCATGTCTTCTTTTGAAAAATGTTTGTTCATGAACTTTGCCCACTTTTTAATGACATTATTTTGTTGTTGATGTTGTTCTTGTTGAGTTGTTCAAGTTCCTTGTAGATTTTGGATATTAGTCCCTTGTTGGATGCATAGTTTGCAAATGTTTAGTTCCATTCTGCAGGTTATCTGTTCACTCTGTTGATTATTTCTTTTGTAGTGCAGAAGTTCTATAGTTTAATTAATTCCCAGTTGACACTTTTGTTTATGCTGCATTTGCTTTTGAGAACTTAGTTATGAATTATTTGCCTTGGCCAATGTCCTGAAGAGTTTTTCTAGGTTTTCTCCTAGTATTTTTATAGCTTTACGTTTTACTATTAAGTGTTTAATCCAGCTTGAGTTAATTTTGTATATTGTGGACGTTAGGGGTCCAATTTCATTCTTCTGCATATGATGATACAATTTTCCCAGCACCATTTATTAATCAGGGTGTTCTTTTCCCAGTATGTTTTTGTCAACTTTAACAAAGATCAGTAGGAATATGGCTTTATTGCTAAGTTCTCTATTTTTGTTCCATTGATTTATGAGTCTATTTTTATACCAGTGAATGCAAAAAAGAGCCTGAAAAAACAAAGCAACCTAAACAAAAAGAACGCATGTTGTCTTTACATTGATTTTTGTGTTTTTAAAATGAATTTTGCAATGTTTTGTAGTTTTCAGTGCAAAAGTTGTTCATCCTTTTGGGAAATTCATTCCTAGGTATTTTGTTATTTTATATGCTATTGTAAATAGAATTAGTATCTTAATTTTTTCTGATTGATTATTGTTGGCATATAAAAACAATTGATTTTTGAGTATTAATTGTCTACTTTCAGGCTCATTGATTTCCTTTATTAACTTTATTAGTTTATTATGGATTCCTTGGCCTTTTTTATGTAAAAAAAAAAAAAAAGAGCCCAGCAAGTCAAGGCTATGGTGGCTGTGAGCATGCCACTGTACTCCAGTCTGGGCCATGGAGCAAGACTCCAACTAAAGAGAGAGAGAGAGAGAGAGAGAGAGAGAGAGAGAGAGAGAGACCATGTCACATGTGAATAGAGATAGTTTTTATTTCTAAATCAACTAACTTTTAGTTCTTTTTCTTGTCTAGTTACTCTAGCAAGAATTTCCAGTACAGTGTTAGATAGTAATGGCAAAGTGGGTATTCTTGTCTTATTCCTGATTGTAGGGAGAAAGTTTTCATTATTTTACTATTGAGTAGGTTTAGCTGTGAGTTTTCCATAAATACTTTTTATCATGTTGTTATCGTGTTGGCTTCTAGTTCCACAATTTAAGGTGTTTTTATTAAAAAGTGTGTTGAATATTGTCAAATATGTTTTATTAATCAATTGAGATGATTATTTGTTGTTGAACCTTTTTCTATGAATATGTGGTATTACACTGATTTTCTTTCTTTCTTTCTTTCTTTCTTTCTTTCTTTCTTTCTTTCTTTCTTTCTTTCTTTTTTTAGCCACCCTTTATTCTTTGAATAAATCTCACTTGTTCGCAGTGTATACTTCTCTTATTATGCTGAAGAAATTGGGTTGTTAAAATTCATTGAGTTTATTTGCATCAAATTTATAAGGAATATTGGCCTACTCTTATCTTTCCTTGTGCTGTCTTTGACTTTAGTATCATAATTCTCACATCACAGAATAAGTGGCTAAGTAATCACTTCTTATGTTGTTTTTGAAAGAATTTAAGAAAAATTAGTGTTAATTTTTCTAAATTATTTTTAGAATTCACAAGTGAAGTCATTTTCTCCAGGATTTTGTTAGGAAGATTTCTGATAAATGATTATATTGTATTATTCTTTATATATTATAGGTATATTGAAATTTTTAAAATTCTTCTTGAGCCAGTTTGGTAGTTGTGTGCTTGTAGAAATGTGTTTATTTTACTTAAGTGATTCAATTTTAAGAGTGGATTGTTCATTTTTTTACATAATATATGAATTTTTCAGTTTATGCTATTGATTTCTAGTTTCATTTCATGCATATAGAGAAGATGAATTGCATGATTTTCATTTAAAAAAAATAATTGAAACTTCTTTTATGGTCTAATATGTAATGTATCTTGAAAAATTTCTACATATACTTGAAAAATGTGTGTATTTTGCTATTGTGGGGTGGAGTGGTATGTATTTATCTGTTATAACTACTTGTTATATAGTCTTGTTCAAGTTCTATATTTTCTTATTGATCTTCCATCTATGTGCTCTACACATTCTTGTAAATGGAATAGAAACATTTTTACTACTTTTTAGGCTTGTTTGTTTCTTTCTCCAATTTTGTCCATGCTTGATTCATAAGACGACTTAGTCTATTTATACTGCTATAACAAAATACCACAAACTGGATAATTTATAAACAACAGGCATTAATTTCTCACCATCCTGCAAGCTGAGACGTTCAAGATTAAGACTCTGTCAGGATTTGTGGAAGGGACAGAGGCTAAGAGAGTCCTCCCACTTCATTCTCAAGCCTTTTTGTAAGGTTGCTAATCTCATAAGAGCAGAACCTTAATGAGTAATCATCTCCCAAAGGTCACATATCTTAATACTGTTGCATTTGGTAATTAAGTTTCAATATAAATTTTGGAGGTTGCATAATCATTCAAGTCATAGCACATAATTTGAAGCTTTATTGTTTGGTGCATATAGGATTATTATTGTTATGTCTCTTTGATGATTATTTCTCAATATATTTGCTTTTTGCCTCTCATAACAATTTTTGACTTAAAGTATATTTTGTCTGATATTAATATAGCTACCTCTGCTCCTTTGTGGTGACTTTTTTGTATGGAATATTTTTTCCATTCATTTGCATTTAACTCATTTGAGTCTTTTGATATAAAGTGAGTATAACTTGTTTGTTAACCTCAAAATCATTGAGTAGAAATCTTTTAAATGTATTCTGGCATTCTCTGTCTCTTGAATGGAGAGTTTACTCCATTTACCTCTAAATGAATGAATTATAATGAAGGGCTTATTTTATTTTGTCATTTGTTTTCTATGTGTGTTCTACCTTTTTTGTTGTTGCTCAAGGCCTCCAATGCTGCTCTTTTTTTGTTTACTTTTGCAGTGTACCTAGTTAATTCTCTTCCTATTTCTGGAAGAAATTTTTTTTCTTATGGTTTTTCATTACCATGAATATTTTAAATTCATAATAATCTGGTTTGCAGTAATTCTTACTCAGCTTTAATTGTACACACAAACCTATGTTTGAAACAATTTCTCTTGTGGTGTTTTACCACAAATTACATCTTGATACATTATGTGACCCATAATATAGATTTACATTTATTTTTTAAACATTTAATTTAAAAATTATATAGGAAATATAAAGAGGAATTACAATTCAAATATATAATAATACAGAATTTTATATTTACCTATTTTAGTTACCTTCACTAGATTTTGTTTCTTCACATGGCTTTAAATTATTGTTTAGTATATTTTCACTTCATGCTGAAAGAATCCCTTTAACCTTTTTGCAGGACAGGAATAAATTATCTAAAATATTTTTTACATCATCCATTGACAATACTCAAAATGTGCAATTTTCAGCCAGAAATTGATGTCTTTCAGCTTTTGCTTATCAGCAAATATCTTAGTTTCTCCTTCATTTTTGAATAATATTTTTTCTGGATGTGAAATTTTTGGTTGAATGCTTTTTTCTTTAATAATGCTCTTCCCTTCATTTATGCTTTATAGTTATTGATGAGAAATCTGCTATTAATTATCTTTACTCTCTCTTGTGCGCATAAAAAAATATTATCTTTTGCTGCTTTCAAGATCATATGATTGTCCTTAGCTTTTGGCGAGTTGTTTATAATGTATCTCAGAATGAGTCCTTTAGTGTTTATAATTCTTGGAGTTTGTTAGGCTTCTTGAGGTTTATAATTCTTGGAGTTTATTAGGCTTCCTGAGGTTTATATCTTTTATTGAATTTGTCCAATCTTTTACCCATCATTTCTTCACATTCTCTTTCTGCCTCTTTCCTCCCTCTCCTCTCCTCTTAGGATTTCCATTATTTTTATGTTGGTGTGTTCGGTTGTGTCACACATGTCCCTTAGGCTCTATTTAATTTCCTTCATTCTTCTTCCAGCTCCCTGTACTAATTAATTTCAATTGACATCATTATGTTCATTGGTTCTTTCTGTACCTACTTGAATATGCAATTTTATTTTGCTAGTGAGTTTTTACATGATTTATCTTACTTTTCGGCCCCAGAATTTTGTATATTTTTAAAAATATATATTTTTATGTCTTTATTGATATTTTAATTTTTATTTTCACACACTGTTCTCCTGAATTCTTTTTTAAACCACATTGTTTATGTTTTTTTTTTTTTATCTTGCTGAACATACTTAAGATAATTCATTTAAAGACTCTATTAAGTAAACTCTTTGTGCTTTTGTGCTTCTTCATGAGTGGCTTCTGTTAATTTATTCTGTGAATACATTCATGTTTCATTGCATGCTTTACAATTTCTAGCTGAAAACTGCACATTTTGAGTATTGCCAATGAAAGAAGTAAAAAATATTTTAGATGACATTCTGAGTCAAAAGTGAGTAATCTGAGACCCATGACACCCATCCCTGAAAGTCCTGAGAATTTGTGTCAAGTTAATTGTAATTGGTTATATAAATGTTAAGAAGACAGAAGTTACAGAAAACCATAAATCAATATTTGTGGGACTCACATTGGTTGGTCTAGGAAGGCAGGACATCTTCTAGTGGGGGATTGCAGGTTATAGGTGGTAATTAGTTAGCAAGAGTAAAACTTTTATCAGAGTAATTTAAAAGTCAACAGAGGAGATGTCCTGTTAACATAAGAGAGGGGAAAATTTTCAAGTTCCTTAATTTGTAGCTGAAGCTTTATAGGTGGCAGGCTGCAGAAAGAATAGATGAGTGTCTTAAAAGGTGCCCAGAGACTGGGATTCTCAAAGAGACAGCTTTACAAGGTCATAAAATACTTTCATTTCCCTTCTTTATTTGTTATGTGAAGTTATGCCAGAGTCAGGTTGGAAAGTAAACTACATTATATAGAGGGAGTTAATAAAAAAGCTCTTTTCTCCAAGAACTTTAGTAAAGTATTTGGCAAGGTAAAGGAAAAAAGTCAAGTTTAATCCTCAGTATTATAATGTGTAACTCTGGTAATCAGATTTTTCTTCCTGTTCTGGGTTTGCATTTTTTTCTTGCTGTATGCTAAACTACTTTTTTTAGTAGAATTTTCTAGACAATTTTTTTTAAAGTCAGTATTCTTTGTTATGTGTGGTCTCTGAAGTATTTGTTATTTTAGCTTATGTTCAGTTAGTGGCTTTTTTAAAGGCAATTTTTTCTTGGGTTTTAGGAGCCAAAAATGACTGAGATGGGGGGAACAAGGATTTAAAAAAAAAAAAACTCGAGGGAGAAAAATACCTCTCCTATTAAAAAAAAATATATAGATATATATAAATATAAATATATATAAATATAAATATATATAAATATATATAAATATAAATATATATAAATATATAAATATAAATATATATAAATATATCTATAAATATAAATATATATAAATATATATATAAATATATATAAATATATATATATAAATATATATAAGCTCCGTGTTCTGGCACGTATACAACACTTAGCTAGACCATTTACAACTCTGCCTTATCTTTACTTCCTGCTCGTACTAAGCTCAGAGTTCAGTCAGAGGTGAAAGCTTAAGTTTTTCTCCAGTCTTTTCAGAGTAGGCATTCTGTCCAGGGCATGTATGTGGCTTTCTCAGTTCCCCAATGTGTATAGGCATGTTCCCCTAATTTCTCAAAGAAACTCTTCAGCCTTTCCTTCCAAACTTTACATGCTATATTTTATGCCTTAACTATAATCTTTTTTCCCAGGTACTATGGCTTATTCATTGACTTTACAGTATTTAGGAGGAATAGTCATTGTTTTTCTGTACAAAGTATGTTTCAAGTCAAATGTAACAAAGACAGATGCCTTATATCAGTCATTTAGGTTGCTCCCAAACAACTTAAACAAAGCAATAGCACTTTTTTAATGATAAGTTCCATTTACCATTTGTTCCAGAACCTCATACACTGAATTCAGATTGCTAACTTAGAGATGATTGCGAAACGAGGGAATTTTTTGATGATGGCGCAAAAAATTCCCAAAGTTCTCCTTCTGTTTTTAAATTGACTTTTTATTTATTTAGCATTTGTTTGACTGTTGTAAAATTTTGATTATTTCCTAGAGTTCTGACAAAGTTGATTCTAGCAGTTTTTCCTGATTCATTCAATGTTTCTATAGGGGTTAGTCTCTTGAAGCTGCCTACTCCCCATGTTCACTTATGTCACTTTAATAATAAATTGTTACTGGCACAGTTTTCATGTGTGTTGGCCTCTGTTATTTGTGATCAGCTTGAGTTCTTTATCACATATGAAGCCATCAAGTTTAGCATTAGTAATTTTTCTATCTTCACTTCTCCTTACATTTATTATATCATTCATGATCATTTGTACTATTAGCACAAACTTATTTATGAGTAAATATGGACGGATATTTCAAGTTTGGTTCTAGACCACCAGAATTAAATGAATATATGCAATATAGCAGATCATATGAATTTACTGATTTTTCAGTGCCTGTCATAAGTTATGTTTACAATATACAATAGTCTCTTAGGTGTGCAATAGCATTATGTCTAAAAATATATTACATTAAATAAAAAATAATTTATTACTAAAAATGCTAATGATCCCCTGAGGCTTCAACAATTTATCTTTTTGTTAGTTAAAGATCTTTCCATGAAGCTGATGGTTGCCGAATAATCAGTGTGGTAGTTGGTAAAGTTTGGGTGACTGTGACAATTCCCAAAAATAAGACAGCAATGAAGCTTCCTGAATCAATTAACTCTACCTTTCACAAAATTTTTCTCTATAGCATGCAGTGCTGCTTGAGAGCATATTACTAACAGTAAATGTTCTGACAAAATTGGAGTCAGTCCTCTCAACTCTTGTTACTACTTTATCAACTGAGTTTGTGGAATACTCTAAAACATTTCTTGTCATTTCAACAATGTCTACAGCATCTTCACTAGGAGAAGATTCTATCTCAAAAAATCACGTTCTTTGTTCATCCATAAGAAGCAACTCCCCATTCTTTCATGTTTTATCAAGAGATTACAGTAATGCTGTCTCACTTGAGGCTCCACTTCTAATTCCAGTGGTCTTGTTATTTCTACCACATCTGCAATTACTTTCTCCACTGAAGTCTTTAACCTGTAAACCTTTTTTTTTTCTTTAATTTTGGAGTTGTTGGGTATATGAGGGTTTACTACATAAATAAATTGCATACAGGTGAGGTTTGGGCTTCCAGTGTGCACTCTCTCCCCTGGTAGTGGACATGGTACCCAGTGGGTGGTTTTGTGTCCCGTATCCATCCTCTCCCTACTTTAGCAGTGTCCAGAGCTTGTTGTTCCCACTTTTGTGCTCACATGCCCAATGTTTAGGGCCTATTTATGAGTGGGAACATGCTATATTCAGTTTTTTGTTTCTGTGATAACTCATTTAGAATGATGATCTCCAGCTGCATCCATGTTGCCGCAAAGGACATAATTTTGTTCATTGTTATTGCTGAGTAATATTCTGCTGTATATGTACCACATTTGCTTTATCCAGTTCACTTTCAATGGGCATCTGGGTTTGTCATGATTTTTCTATTGTGAATAGTGCTGCAGTGAACATACGTGTGCAGGTGTGATTTTGGTAGAACGATTTGTATTCCCAGAAGTGAGATTGCTGGATTGTATGCTAACTCAATTTTCTGTTCTTTGAGAAAATGCCATACTGCTTTACCCAAAGGTTGAACTAGCTTACATTCCTATCACCATGTAGTAGCGTTTCTTTTCCTCCTCAGCCTCAACAATAATCCCATTAAAAAGTGGACAAGGGATGTGAGTATACACTTTGCAGAGAAAAGCATTCAAGCAACCGACCAACTTGAAAAATGTGGCTCAGCCTGTAATCCTGTGCCTTTGGGAGACTGAGGTGAATGGATTGACTGAGCCCATGGGTTTGAGACCCACCTGGGCAACCTGGCGAGACCTCACCTCTACAATAAATCAAAAAATTAGCGGGCGTGGTAGTGTGCACCTGTAGTTACAGCTACTTGGAAGGCTGAGGCGGAAGTATCGCCGGAGCCCAGCAGGTCGAGGCTGCGGTGACCGGGAGCGGCCACTGCACTCCAGTCTGGGCGACAGAGTGAGACAAACTCAAAAAAAAAAAAAATGTTCAGTTTCACTAATCATCAGAGAAATGCTAATCAAAAGTGCAATGAGATACCAACTCAATCATGTCAGGATGGCTATCATTAAAAAGTCAAATGAACCCCTGAAATTTATCCGTGCTGCTTAGAATCAGTTTCTTCCAAATTCTTGTTAATGTTGATATTTTGATCTCTCATGAAATATTCATAATGACATCTAGAATGATGTTTTTTCTTGGAATATTTTAACTTGCTTTGCTTCGATCCATTATAGGAATCACTATCTATGTCAGCTATAACCTTAACAAATATATTTCTTAATTTCTGACACATGAATATCAAACTTACTCCTTGATCTGTAGATTGTAGAATGGATGTTGTGTTAGCATGTATGAAAACAATACTTATATCTTGTACATCTTCATTAGAGCATTTGAGTGACCAGGTGCTTTGTCAATAAGCACTAATATTTTAAAGGGATTCTCTTTTTTTCTTTTTTAGTAGAAGTAGATCTCAAGAGTAGACTTAAAACACTCAGTAAATCATGCTTTAAATAGGTAGACTGTCTTTCAGGTTTTGTTTCTTCACTTATAGAGCACAAGCAGAGTAGATATAGCATCATTCATAGGGTCCTGTGTTTTTCAGAAAGGTAAATGAGCATTGGGTCCAACTTAAAGTCACCAGCTACATTAGTTCCTAACAAAAGAGTTAGCCTATCCTTTGAAACTTTGAAGTCAGGCTTCTCTCTAGTTATGAAAGTCCTAGACGGCATCTTCTTCCAAAATAAGAAGATGTTTTATCTACATTGAAACTTCATTGTGGCCGCCTTCATCAATGATCTTAGCTATATCTTCTGGATAAATTGCTGAAGCTTCTATATTGGCACTTGCTGTTTTACCTTGCTCTTTGATGTTATGGAACAGCTTCTTTCCTTAAACCTCATGAACCAGTCGCTACTAGCTTCAAACTTTTCTCCTGCAGCTTCCTCACTTCTCTAAAACTTTATAGACTTAAAGAGAGTTGAGGATATCTGCAGATTAGACTTTGTCCTAAGAGCATGTTGTACCTGATTTGGTCTTCTATCCAGACCATTAAAACTTCCTCCATATCAGCACGAAGGCTGTTTTGCTTTCTCACCATCCATGTGTTCTCTGGAATAGCAGTTTTAATTACCTTCAATATCTTTTCTTTTGCATTCATAACTAGGCTAATTGTTTGGCACAAGAGGACTAGATTTCAACCTGTCTGGGCTTTTGACATGCCTTCCTTACTAAACTTAATATTTCTTAGCTTTGGATTTAAAGTGAAAATGTATGTCTCTTACTTTCCCTTGAATACTTAGAGCACTTGTAACTTTCTAATTTCAATGTTGGTTTGTCTCAGGGAATAGGAAGTTCTGAGGAGAAAGAGAAAGAAGGGATATCAACTAGGCATTGTAGCAGTCAGAACACACACGTTTATTGATTGTTTGCTTTTATGACTATGGTCTGTGGCGCCACAAAACAATTTCAGTCATTACAACAGTGACCACAAATACTTATAACAGATATAATAATGAGGAAGAACTTTGAAATAATGTGGGGATGATCAAAAGGTGACACAGAGACATGTAGTGAGTGCATGCTGTTGGAAAAATGGTACCAGTAGACTTGCTTGACAAAGGGTAACCACAACTTCTAATTTGTAAAAACACAGTATCTACAAGTTGGATAAAGCAAAGTACAATAAATGAGTTATGCCTATATTGACCTGTGATACATTTATTCAGTTATTCACTCTTGCGATAAAAGTTAGATGTTAGAGAAGTATTTAGTAAAAGATCTTCATAGTGAAATAATTATATAATAATACAATGAGTAATAATACAGTACAATGTATAATGATACAATAATACAATGAGTAGGATTATTAAATCTGGTGATGTTACCCAAAGTGAAAAGGATGTTAACACCTTTAGAGACCTTAAATAACTTTTGGCAGTTTAAAATGTGGATAAATGTACTAAAACACACAATAAATTTCACTCAGTAGAACTTAGTGCAAGGTACTATAACAAATTATTGAGGATCTAAAAATGCTTTTGGGCATTCAATTATATATATCACTGTTTATAAAACTAAACATTATGAATTAATTTCTGAGACTTTTAAAATGAAATGTTTATTAGGTCATTAAAATGACAAGATAAAATGATTACATGTGGATATATACTTAACATATAATAAAAATAGTTATCTTTAAAAAATAGTGAGAATAGCTTTGTCTCACATTTTTACAATTCTGTTTGATGTCTAACTCAATGGATGATAGCAGTATTCTCATATGTGCTCCTCTAATAATTATTTTTCAGTATGTTGTTCGTACAGGTATGTGTAGGAATTCTGACCTCATAAAGATATATAGTTGGAAATAGAAGATCTATTTTAATGACTAGTTCAGATAATTATACATGATATTCCTGCATATGTCTTGAAAACTAGACAAATGATAGATGTTTGCAGGTTAGTTGCAGTGTGGAATCTGAATAAAATTTCAATACTCTGCTACATTAAAATCCACTAGTCTGTCTTACATTTTGAGTAAATCTTACCCATGTGTGATTCTGTACCATGAATTGATCATTTGTAAAATATTAATTCACTGGGTATACAGATCCACCAAACATTGATAGAGTTTATTATATAGTCATCCACTTCATAATGCCATTTAGGTCAATGATAGACTGCATATACCTTGGTGATCCCATAAGATTTAATTGAGCTGAACAGTTCTTATTGCTTAGTGATAATGTCATTGTCATAATATATTAGTGCGATGCATTACTCATATGTTTGTAGTGATGCTGTGATGGTAAACAAACTTGCTGCATTGCCAGGCTTATAAATTAAATCTCATACAATGACAAATAGTGCATAATATTTGATAATGGTAATAAACTTCTATGTCACCAGTTTTTGTATTTAATATGTTATATTTATTATCATTACTTTAGAATGCACTCTTATTAATCATAAAAATAAGTTAATTGTAAAACATTCTCAGGTAGGTCCTTCAGGAGGTATTCCAGCAGAAGTCATTGTTATCATAGGAGATGACAGCACCATATGTATTTTCGTCCCTGAAAACCTTTCAATGGTACAAGATGTGGAGATGGAAGACAGTGATATTGATGATCCAAATTCTGTGTAGGCCTCGGCTAATGTGTGTATTTGTGCCTTTGTCTTTAACAAAAAAGTTTTTTAAATGAAAAAAAAAACGTTAAAAATAGCAAACAGTTAAACAAGAAAGGTATACAAATATTTGTATACACCTGTGTAGTGTGTTTGTGTTTAAATCCAGTGTTACTTTAAGTGTAGTCAAAACTTTTTTTTAGAAATTAAAGTTTAGAAAGTAAAAAAAAAATGATAGCAAGTTAAGATTAATCTATTATTAAATTAAGAAAAATTTTAAAATGAATTTAATGTAGATTAAGTGTACAAGTATTATAAAATCTACAGTAATATATAGTCTTAGGTCTTCACATTCACTGATAACTCACACAGTGACTTACACAGAACAAAGGCAAGTTCTGCAGACTTCATTTATGGTAAGTGCATTATACAGGTATACCATTTTTTAATATCCTGTTTTTACTGTGCTTTTTCTATGCTTGCATGTGTTTAAATGCACAAATACCACTGTGTTACCATTGCTTTCAGTATTCAGTACAGTAACATGCTGTACAGGTTTGTAGCCAAGGAACAATAAGCTGTACTACGTAGTCCGGGTGTGTAGTATGCCATACTGTCTAGGTTTGTGTGAATATGTTCGTTGACGTTTGCACTGCCACAATAATACCTAAGGACACATTTCTCAGAATGCATCTCCATAGTTAAGTGGCACATGACTCTACATTGTTTACAAATATGGTTAATGTCACTGATGATTTCACTAGAACGGTCTCACTAGAGGTGTAATGGTAAGTGGTCAACCTCAAGGTATAGAATAACTGTTTTCTAAAATTCAAATTTTTGCTTGAAAATTTTATTTTTGGTCAAGTGCGGTGGATCACTCCTATAATCCCAGCACTTTTGGAGGTAGAGGCAAGAAGGTTGCCTGAGTTCAGGTGTTTGAGACCAGCCTGGGCAGTTTGGCAAGACCTTATCTCTACAATAAATTTTTAAAAAATTAGCTTGGCATGGTGGTGCATGCCTGTAGTTCCAGCTACTTGGAAGGCTCAGGCCCAAGGATCACCTGAGCCAAGTGGGCTGAGGCCACAGTGGCCATGAGTGTGCCACTGCACTCCAGCCTCGGCAACAGAGTGAGAGTCAGACTCAGAGAAAAATTGGACTTTTGTCACTGGTCACAAATACGGTCAATTGTGGATTTTTTGAAGAAAGTGACTCACCCCAATCATTTGGAGAAAACATCTGCCATACCCTTAAATCTGAATAATTGTAGTTTGTTATTCATTTCTTCCAGGAAAAATGACATTCTATGATAAAAAATGTGGTGAGCTCAGCTCATAACTCAAGCAATTGTCTATGTGCTTTTCCATGAGACAATCATGATATTTGGCATACAGTGAAGTCATTTTATTTTATTCTTTGTCATACTTCTCATTTCACCACACGGCTAATAAAAACATTCCAAGAACTGAGATTTAATACAATTTATATATTTTACTACTTAAGAAAATGTATTACAAAACTAGATTTATTTTTAACTTGCGAGTATATGGCAATAAGGAATATCATGACTATAGGGATAGTTTAGTATCTCATTGCTGACTCATGACAGGGCATCTGGAGTTTTGTTTACCGTTGCTTTTGCATCAGAAGTGAAAATTTCAACTCAGTGACAAGGAAGATCACACCTTAAGTAATACATATTATCATGAATATACAGTTTTGATATCTAGGATTCTTATTTTTGAGAAGTTATCTAACTGTACATTAAAACACTCTGCTTTAGGGTAATAAAGACATAGAATAAAAACTTAGTCATAGTAATGTGATGGGAGCAAGTTGCATACCTGAAGGAGGAACTTACTCATCACTCTGCAAGAGATCAAGATCAAAAACTCAAAGTAGAACCCTGCAGCTTTAAAAAGAAGACATCATTTCAAGGCGTGTGTGTTTGGATGTGTGTGTGTCTCTACTACAGTGACAATTTCCTTTACTTCTCAGAATCTCTTAGAAAGCCTTCACGCAAGTACATTTCTCATAGTTAGATTCTTGACTCAAATTCAGGAGATGTTAATTTGAAAAAGGTCTCAGAAAAGGTTTGAGAATGATTAGCATTCTGAATAATTGACTAATTTGGCTAATTAAAGCTACGAGTAAATCCTAAAGCTCTTGACTTATTTGCTCAAAAGATGATAACTTTGAGGTAGAATTTAATGATGATTCTTTAGAACCTGAAAGTTCATTTTATTTTAATTTAATGAGTACTTTGACTCTCTGCTGAAAACAAGAACTAGTTAAAAAAAAAAAGCTAGATGGTGTTGGAAGTGCAAGCTACTTTGTGAGCCATCATGTGTGTTTGTATGTACGTGTTGTGTGTTTGTAAATGTAAGTGTGTGCTTCCATTAAAATTCTCTACATAACAAAGTAGCACTATTCTGGTTGAAGAGTTCAAATTACACAACCCCCATCCTTTTTGCCTCCCTTCTCTGTTTTGAAAGAACTTGCTAGACTCCTTAGAACACACAGCTGACCTTAGTGTGATTTAATCCTACCATTCGCCTTTGGGGGAAAAAAGGAAAAAAAAATTGATCCCTATATAAATGGTAATATCTAGTCAAGGAGATACTTGTTAGTGAAGGGTTGAACTAAAACTAAAATCTGACCTTCCAACTGTGACCACTAGTTTTGCAACATTATTGCTTGTCTCTTTTTAAAAATAGAGAAGGGGAGGTAGGATTTGGAGAGGGGAAAGAAAAAAACAGATAATATATAATACCTTATTTGTCAGCTGTCCTCCTCTTCATTTCTTTTTAATGCAAACACAGTTTGGTCTTATTTTAGTAACTTATTCCATAGCTGATTTTTTAAAAAAATGAATTTAAAACTAAAATACAGCTTTCTGTATGGAAGTCGCATTTTGGAAATATGCTTAAATAGAAAATAACATTAATTTGACAATGACCTGATTCAGGGGAGACATGCAATTAGAGGAGCACATATTATTGGACTTAATCAAATATAGGGTTCATCTGTGTCAAAAGTAGTTCTAGTTGGTAGAATTGATCAAACATTGACTGGATTCTTTTCAAGAAACCTAGCTATTGCCACAATAAAAGATTAGAAAGAGTAATAAAAGGCAAAAGAAAGAGATATAAAAGGAAATCCCTGGCATACCAAGAGAAGAAAAGTTAATATTTTAAGACTGTAAAACAGATGTGGTGTGATTGACCTTGTTCCTTTTGGTTTGTGTGTGAATGAATGTCAAGGTACTTGGTTTCCTTCATTGGAGATACTGAATTACAGGTTGTTATTTGTATGACTCATGTTTTGAACCTTACAAATTGAACATAGTCAAATGACTTTTCTTCAAAAAGAGACTTCTGTTTGAATTTTACATTATACTGTATTTTTCCACTAACTATTAAGAAGCAATGCCATATTGTACTTGTGAAAGGGCTGAGAACATACACGGAAACATTTTGGTTGAAGAGAACTACTATAAAAGATGTAAATATCCCAAAAGAATGACAAATACTTTTTGTGGGTTTCTGAAATTGAACAATTCTCAGGGGCTTTATAATAAAAGGAATGTCTGAGATTAAATGAGCCAAGTATTGTGCTTGATGATTTCTATATAAAGCATCATTTATGTAAAGCACAAAGGAAAACATAACAAAAAATAGTCAATGCATTCTGTAGTAGGACATGTCTTGTGATTTTTTTCTGTTCTAATATTATATACTTATACTTCTTAAATTTACATTAAGAACTATATAATTTCTTAAATAAAACAAATTTGTCTTCATTTTCTAAGTGATAAGTTAGAAAACATTAGGAAAAACCAAGTAAAGCAAAAACAAAACAAGTTTTGGTCATTTGGCTTGACACGGTAGCTCACACCTCTAATCTCAGCATTTTGGGAGGCTGAAGAGGGAGAATTTCTTTAGATCAGGAGTTTGAGACCAGTTTGGGCACACATAGTGAGACTTCCTCTCTACAAAATAATTTTAGAAATTAGCCAGGTGTGTGATGGTGCATGTTGATAGTTCCAGCTACTCAGGAGGGTGGAAAGGAGGATCATCTGAGCTTGAGATTTTTGAGGATGCAGTGAGCTATGATTGTGCCACCGCATTCCAGTCTGGGTGAGAGAGTGTGAACCTTTTCTAAAAACAAACAAACAAACAAACAAATAAATAAAAGTCTGTCTAAAAACAAACAAACGAATCAACAAAAGGTCTCATATTGACCACAAATGACATAAATGTGGATGATATTTAGTCTGCTGTGCAAAGTTTCAGCCTCTTAGTGAAAGAGTGAAAATAGAAATAGAAAATGAGAGAGGAATTAATATTTCAGATGCTAATTACTAAAACAAAGCTTAGGGTCAGCTAACTGGTTAGTGGATATACAAATAGCAAATGCTTTGAAAAATCTGAAATTTAACCGTGAGTGTTGTGATTTGCGTTCTATATTTTTGGTTGGTTTTTTTTTTTTTTTTTTTTTTTTTTTGAGTTGGAGTCTTACTCTGTCGCCCAGACTGGAGTGCAGAGGA
>NW_007251266.1:862367-893185 GCF_000164805.1 Carlito syrichta
ACTACAGGCGTGCGCTACCATGCCCAGCTAATTTTTTGATTTATTGTAGAGATGAGGTCTCGCCAAGTTGCCCGGGTGGGTCTCGATCCCGCGCGCTCAGGCAATCCACTCACCTCAGCTTCCCAAGGCACGGGATGACAGGCTGAGCCACCGTGCCCAGCTGCGTTCTATATTTTTAACTAGTGATATATCTTCTCAAATGAACTACTCAATAATATTTACAATTGAAATGTACTCAAAGACTATCTTATACTGACACTAAAAAATAAAACCATTAAAAAGAAGTAAAGAGTTAAGCCACAACTGTGGAAATAGTGGTGGAGGTACAGGGGAGTCCAGCAAAAGGAGAATCACATGAGCAGGAAAAAGCATGGCTTGTTCCGCTTGTGGGAAATTTTGAATAACTGCCTGATTAGATTTTTCTTTGTATTCCTATTTTAAGAGGAAATTATTTAAAATAGAATTTAAATTAAAAGAAATATTTCTGAACTTCTGATATCAAGAATAAACTAGATAAAGAGTAACACAATTATTTTCAGCAAAGAGAAACCAAGAACTGAAAGTCATAAATTAGTTTTTCTTCAGTTCAGTACTGAAGAACTTTCTTTTTACTTCTAAGATTATGCAGTCAACTTTTTTCAAAAGGCCATTTAAAAGAAAGATTGGATTTTTGGAAAGAAAGAACAGAAATACCCACAGCAGTCTATGATCTTAAATGACCAACTAAAGCAGAGAAAATAACTTGAGTGAGTTATTCAATTTCAGTTCTTTTGCTACATTCATATTACCAAAGCTGAACTTTTTAGCTAACATTCTGTACTTTGTAACTATTTAACAAATAAAGATTTTACTTCCAGTTCTGTAAATACCTGTGATTATTGTATACCTTGCATTTCTTTAGATTTTTAAGCTGCTATTTATAATTATTACAGGATCCTATATGGCTAACATATTTACCCTTTTAATAGCTATTAATATATATTAGGTTTTCAGACTGTCGTATATACACACATTCATCTTGTATATCGATGTATATAATATACACCTATATACACACACGTATATCGAGGGTGTCTTCTATTTAGTAACACAATATCTAGAGAGGAGATACGTTACCAAACCCTTGCTTAGTAATGAGTGCAGTCTATGAGAGGTGAATGTTAAATTTTGGCAGTATTTTCTTTATACTATGGACTAAGTATTAATTTTAGAAATTACTCCTCCAAAGATGAATAAGAAAGGAGCTTTACATGAGGGAGCATCTTTTAAAATGATTTATAATCTAATATCAGTTTCCTTCTAAGCTACCTGCTCAGTTTTCAGAGTGACTGAATGAGATGAATGAGTGGTATCCAGGATTCTCTATTTGCTAAGTAAAAATAAAGAAAAAAATATTAAAATGCATCAAACAGTAAGATTTCTCCAGGTGATTCCCCCTAGATCTGACTCTGACATACATTAAGTTCCTGTAAAATTAGGTTGCCATGTGGGCTGTAATTGTTTGCTGATGAGATGTGTGGACAATGATACCGAATTCAGTTGTAACTCTCGATAACAGGCAACAGTGAGCAGAGGGTAAAACTGGAATTTCAGGCTGGCATATCACAGACAATTTTGTTGAAGAAAGCAAACAAAAATTCCTACCTTTTAATGAACACTGTGATGCTGCTTTATTTGAGAAAAGAGACCTATGGTAATGTTATCTTCATTGGCAAATTGAGGGAGAATGTGATGCCAATAAAGTTCAGAGTGGCTTACAAACTAAGGAGTTGGATTTCAACTGGGAGAAGAGTTTTTGTGGCTAAAAGCCAATAAGTATATTCTTAAGGTATTGTTTATAAAATGTATATTGCTTTGAAAAATATGTTGCTAAAACATTATTCAGCAGAATGAGGAAAGAAAAGTTATTTTGGAATACTAGTCATATAAGGAGGGATGTTAAATAGAGAAAATCTAAAGTCAAAGAGAAATGGTTTCAAATTTCACCTCTGCCACTTACTAGCCATGTGCTTTTTGTCAACTTTGCTGAGCCTAAGTTTCCCTGTGAAATGAAGATATTAATGTTCGGTGGGTTTGGGGGGTATTTGGAAGAGAAAAAAAATTGATTATAGGGGATGACCATCCCAAATAATTATGATGAGACTTGGAGGAAGCTTGTTCATAAAATGAGACAGCAGATAAAAGTTAGCCTCAGAGGTTGTTAAAAGAGAAGATTAATTATGAATTATACATGTAAGGAGGAAGTCTTTATTCTCAGACTGAAAAATTCAAGAGACTTTAGGGATAGTGCATAGTAGCTAAGAAAAATTTAAAGAAATGAACAAAGAAAGAAACAAGGAGAAGAAAAGAAAAAAGAAAACAAATGAAGGACACAGTTGAGTAAAGCCAAATAAATCAATCTTTAAATTATATATATCGCTTCCTCTGATTTAAGCAGACAATTGAATTATAATTAGTTAAACTACTTTGATGAGTTAGTTTTAAAATGAGTCCCAAGGACAACTGTAGTTAAAAAATTCTTCTTAGTAAAATTATCAAACTACTCAAGATCATTGAACATAAATGAAAAATCAAAAATATTTAATAAAAACAATAAAATGTTAGAAGTTCAACATAATGCAAAATAGAAAGTCAATGGAACATGTAATTTTATTCATCAACATACATTTAAACATTTAAAGAAAAGCCTGGGACTTCCGGCAAGATGGCGATGGGGCAGCTCAGTCTGTGAGACGCTCCACCGAGATCACAAAGAGACTCTGGTTCTCTCCCCGGAGGCTGCCGATCCCATCGTTGGCAGCCTGCTCTTCACTTGGAGCTCGGCCGTAGACCTCGCTGAGGCATCACCACGGTCTGGGCAGCTACTGTGGCTGCCGCTGCTGCCACCGCAGCCAGCAGCCATTCCACATTGCACTGCCAGTGCCTGAGGTGAGCTGCCGCTGCCACCGCGGCCACTACCTCCGAGGCAGCCATTACACATCGCTCCGCCTGTGCCTGAGGCCAGCCGCCGCCACCGCCACCACCACTGCTGCCACCGGCGAAACAGCCATTACACATCAGACTGTCAGTGCCTGAGGTGAGCCACAGCCGCCACCGCCAAGGCAGCCATTACACATCGCATGGCCCGTGCCTGAGGCGATCCACGACTTCAGACCTTGAAGTCCCTGCTGCCAGCAAGATCTGCCGAGGTCTACTACCACTGGACGTCCTGCCAGGCCTGTGTGCCTCCAGGCAACATCTCCCTCCCCGTAGGGGCGGGCGAGCAGCTGTGATAAAGACCATCTGGAGCGAGGGATAACACCACTTGCTGGCGATTCAAGGTAACAACACCAAAAGGAGAGAAATGGAAGCCTGACAGACACAGGTCAGATCTGAGTAGTGAACGGGGCAGTGGTGAACTGAGTGAAGATCTGAACTGCCTTTCACAGCAGGCCAGGGGCAACTGATCCTAACTGTGAACAAACTTACCAGCTTGAAAAGACAGCTAGAAATCAGAGCTGAAAGGACATTCGACTTAAACAGAAAGGCTCAGATTGTGCTTGATTGGTTCTGGTAGTCTACTGACTTGATTCTATTCCTTCTGTTTTATTCCCTCCAACTTTTGTCTCCTTCTTTTCCCATCTTTTATTTTCTTCTCTCTGTAAACCATATCATTGAATAGAGGAATAGCACACCAATAAGGAGGTTGGTAAGCTTGTATGTTAGCAACATTGTATGTTTTAGTTTTTTTTGTATGGGAGTTGGTCAGTTTGTAGCCGTGGTCTGTTGTTTTTATATGTTTCAATTTTTGTCTCTTTCTCCATTGGTTGGTACACTTGTCTGTTTTCACCCTTACTCCTGTCTCTCTCCAACCCCCTCTTCCTGCCCCCCACTGCCTGCTCCATTCTCTTCCCTCTGTTAACCACATTTTATTTCAGGGAGTAAACATACAACCCCACTGCATGGACAGATTCTAAGGCAGTGGGAAATGGGTTTCAGATTATTCATACACCTGTCGGTGGATACCAGGACCTGCAGATAGATTTTGAATCATAGCTCCCCCCCTTAAGTATATCTTAAAACTGCAAAAAGGACCACCCACAGCCTACAGTGCAACTCCAGAATTGAACAAAGTAAGAGGACATATACATAAAGAAAAATAGGAGATTGAACAAACGGAAGTAAAAACAACCCCTCCACCCCTGAATAACAGAATTAAAGAAGACAGTGATGTGGAGGGAAGGAAACAGTAAGAGGGAGAAAAACTGCACAAATGAAGAAAAATCAAAAGAAGAATATAGATCTCACACAGACCCCTGGGAGAGCAGACACTGGGAAAACAGATTCTGAAACACAAACAATGAAGAGCCCCCAGAAAGACTGGTCACATGCAACAAACCCAGATATCA
This sequence comes from Carlito syrichta, assembly GCF_000164805.1. Classification (NCBI taxonomy): domain Eukaryota; kingdom Metazoa; phylum Chordata; class Mammalia; order Primates; family Tarsiidae; genus Carlito; species Carlito syrichta. Next base: position 866,756 of record NW_007251266.1, read on the forward strand.
AGACATTAATAGAGATAATTAAAAAAATTGAGGAGAGACAGGAGGAAAACAGAAAGGAGCTGATGTAAGAAATAACAGCAGTAAAGAATACTATGATGGAAATAAATAACAAACTAATAAGCATGGAAAGGAGAATTAGCCAAGCAGAAGAAAGAATCCCAGAGCTTGAAGACCAAAACACAGAATTATCCCAAACTGTCAAAAGCATAGAAAAGAAGCTCAAAAAGACAGAAGAAAACCTTCAAGAGATGAATGACCACTTCAAGAGACCGAACCTAAGAGTAATTGGCCTTCCTGAGGCAGCAAGAGAAACAGAGGTCACACTGGAACAAACATTTCATGAAATCATTCAAGAAAACTTCCCTCATCTTATCAAGGATGAAAAAATCGAAACACAAGAGTTTCAGAAAACCCCTGAAGACAACAAATGAGAAGACCAACTTCCAGACATATAATAATCTGTCTAAACAAAGTAGGTATAAAAGAAAAAATCCTAAAGACTGCAAGAGAAAAAGGTCAGACTACCTACTAGGGAAGACCAATTAGAATAGCAGCAGATTTATCTATAGAAACCCTCCAGGCTAGGAGAACTTGGAGCCCTACCTTCAAAGCTCTAAAAGATAAGCAATTTCAACTGAGAATAACCTATCCAGCCAAACTAAGCTTCATCAGTGAGGGAGAATTGAAATCTTTCCCAGATATCCAATCCCTAAGAACCTATGCTGCCACCAGACCACCGCTACAAGAAACACTTAAGAAAGTATTGAACACAGAAGAAAAGGAAAGAAGAACAACAATGGTCTTCACAAGCATACAGGCAAAAGATTAAAAACACACAGGATCCAACTCTAAAACCAAAAGAAAGACAAACACAAACAGGAACAAAAACAACTCTGTAAAAACATTCTGATAGGGATCAACTCTCATATCCCAATAATTAGTTAGAATGGTAACGGTCTAAATGCACGACTGAAAAGACATAGAATGGTAAAAGGGAAAAAACATCACCAGGCAACAATCTATTGCCTTCAAGAGACTCACCTCACTAGAAAGGACACTCAGAGATTCAAAGTACGAGGATAGGAAACAAATTTTCAGGTGAATGGAACACAAAAGAAAGGAGGAGTCATGATCTTAATCTCAGATAAAATACCCTTTAAGCTATCTTAAATTAAAAAAGATACAGAAGGCCTACATAATGATAAATGGTTCAATCCATCAAAAAGAAATACCCATCCTAAACGTATATGCACCGAACATAGGAGCACCAACTTTCATAAAGCAGCTCCTAGGTAAATTAAAAAAAGATATTGACTCCAATACCATCATAGCTGGGGACTTTAATACCCCACTCACAATCCTAGACAGATCATCAGGACAAAAAATCAGCAATGAGATCTGAAACCTCAATGTGACTCTTGACCAAATGGACTTAATTGATACCTACAGAACCCTCCATCCAAAGGCCACAAAATACACATTCTAGTCATCACCTCATGGAATGTAATATAAGATCGACCACATACTTGGCCATAGATCAAGCATAAACAAATTTAAAAGGACTGAAATTTTGCCATTCACCTTCTCGGACCACAGTGGAATAAAAATAAGCATTAACACCAACAAGGTCCCCTCAAATCCCACAAAGACATGGACACTAAACAGCATGATGCTGAACAACTCCTGAGTCAATGATGAAATCAAAATAGAGATTAAAAGATACCTGGAAACAAATGAAAATGAAGAAACATCTTACCAAAATCTCTAGGATGCCATGAAAGCTGTAGTAAGAGGGGAATTTATATCCCCACAAAGGCACATGAAGAAAATGGAAGGATCACAAATTAACAGCCTAAGAAGCCACCTAAGGGAGCTGGAAAAGCAAGACTACAAAAACCCTAATTTCAGCAGACGAATCCAGATCACCAAAATAAAAGCCCAAATCTAGGACATAGAAGACAAAAAGATAATACAAAAAATCAATGAAACAAAAAGCTGGTTCTTCAAAAGAATAAACAAGATCGATGGTCCCCTAGCTAGACTGAACAAGAAAAAGAGAGAAAAAGCCCAAATAAACACAATCAGAACCACAAAAGATGAAGTCACATCTGATCCTGAAGAAATACAAAAGATCATTAGAGACTACTATGTACACTTGTATGGAAACAAACTTGAACACCTTTCAGAAATGAAGGACTTTCTGTTATCACACAACCTGCCTACGTTGAAACAAGAAGAAGTTAGACCCTAAGTAGACCAATAACAATCAAGGAAATTGACTACGTAATAAGAAAACTACCTACCAAAAAAAAAGCCCTGGACCAGATGGCTTTCCAGTAGAATTCTACAAGACATTTAAGGAGGAGCTTATACCAGTCCTACTGAAGGTATTCCAGGTGATTGAGAAGGACGGAACTCTCCCCAAATCATTTTACGAAGTCAACATCACATTGATACCCAAGCCAGGTAAAGACCCAACAAAGAAAGAGAACTATAGGCCAATATCTTTGATGAACATAGATACTAAAATTCTCAACAAGATCCTAGCGAACCGGATTCAACAACACATCTCAAAAATCATCCATCATGACCAAGTAGGCTTCATCCCTGGGATGCAAGGCTGGTTTAGCATTCATAAAACCATAAATGCAATTAAATACATCAACAGATGTCAAAACAAAAAACCACATGATTATATCATTAGATGCAGAAAAAGCTTTTGATAAAATTCAGCACCCCTTCTTGATAAAAACCCTCGAACATCTAGGCACACGGGGAACATACCTCAAAAAAGTAAAAGCCATCTATGAGAAACCCACAGCCAGCATACTCCTAAATGGACAAAAACTGGAACCATTTCCCCTGAAAATGGGAACAAGACAAGTATGCCCACTCTCACCCCTCCTGTTCAATATAGAATTGGAAGTCCTGGCTAGCACAATCAGAGAACAGAAGGCAATCAGGGGTATTCAAATAGGAAAAGAGGAGATCAAGCTATCTCTCTTTGCAGATGACATGACTGTGACTCTTGAAAACCCAAGAGAATCTGTCAAAAACCTCCTTACACTGAAAAAGGACTTTGGCAAAATCTCAGGATATAAAATAAGTGTGCAAAAGACAATCACATTTCTTTACACCAATAATAAACAAACAGAAGCTCAAATAAAAACCACAATTCCATCTAAAATAGCCACAAAAAAATGAAATACTTTGGCATCTTCCTAACCAGAAACATGAAAGATCTTTACAATGAAAACTACAACACACTGCTCAAAGAAATCAAAGATGACACAAACAAGTGGAAAAATATCCCATGCTCATGGACTGAAAGAATCAACATTGTGAAGATGTCCATCTTACCTAAGGCAATCTACAGATTTAATGCAATACCCTTCATATTACCAGCAACATTCTTCTCAGACCTAGAAAAAACAACACAGGAATTCATATGGAAACACAAACGTCCAAGAATAGCCAGAACAATCCTCAGAAAAAAAAAAAAAAAGCAGGTGGTATCACATTACCAGACTTCAAACTTTACTATAAAGCTACAGTAACCAAACCATCTTAGTATTGGTACAGGAAGAGGCATATAGACCACTGGAATAGAACTGAGATTCCAGAAGCAAAACCTCAATTTCTCAACCAACTCATCTTTGACAAAGCCTACACCACCTACCACTGGGGAGAGGAGAACCTATTCAGTAAATGGTGCTGGGAAAACTGGCTGACCACATGCAGAAGATTGAAACAGGACCCCTATCTATCCCCATACACAAAAAATAACTGTAACTGGATCAGAGACCTAAATGTAAAACCTCAAACCATAAGAACCTTAGAAAATGAAGGACATACCCTTATGGAAATTGTACTGGCATCCAGTTCCTGAACAAAACTGAAACCCACAGGTCATAAGAGATAAGATAGACAAGTGAGACCTCATTAAACTGACAAGCTTCTGCAAAGCTAAAGAAACCATCAAGAGAGAAGGAAGACAGCCTACAGACTGGGAAAAAGTATTTGCCAATTCCAGGTCTGACAAAGGCTTAACATCTTGGATCTACAAGGAACTCAAACGTGCTAAAAAGAAAAAAACAAACAACCGCATTATAAAGTGGGCAAAAGATATGAACAGACACTTCACAAAGGAAGACATCCAAGCAGCCAACAGACACATGAAGAAATGTTCAACCTCATTAATCATCAGGGAGATGCAAATCAAAACCACACTGAGATACCACCTAACTCCAGTCAGAATGGCAATTATCAATAATTCATAAAATAACAGTTGCTGGAGAGGGTGTGGCGTAAAGGGAACAATTCTACACTGTTGGTGGGAGTGTAAACTTGTGCAACCTCTGTGGAAAGCAGTGTGGCAATTCCTAAAAGCTGTAAATGTCAACCTCCCATATGACCCCGCAATCCCCCTACTGGGAATATACCCTGAAGAACTCAGATTACTCTATCAAAAAGATACCTGCACACGAATGTTTATTGCAGCATTGTTCACAATAGCACGAACCTGGACCCAACCATGCTGTCCATCAAAAGAGGACTGGATTACAAAAGTGTGGTACATATACACGATGGACTACTATGCAGCCATAAAAAAGAACAAAATCATGAATTTCGTAGCAACCTGGATGGAACTAGAGTCTATAATACTGAGTGATCTCTCTCAGAAACAAAGATCTGAGTATCATATATCCTCACTCATATAGTGAACCTTGAACATCCAACATAATACTATAAGAAAATGACTGACAGTGGTGGAAAACTATGGGGGGGAGGGGAAGGGAGATGGGATTAATGGTAGTATCTGTCTGGGGATGGGGAGACACCTCTTATCAACAACGGTGCCTGAACGGAGCGTATTTGTATACCTAACCCTTAACTGTACCCCACAATATCATTAAAAAAAATTGACTAAAATTAAAAAAAAAAGAAAAGCCTAGCATGTTAATCTAGCATTATAAAAACAATAATAATTTACCATTGTCAATTGGATTTTATTACAGACAGAATATTTGGAAATAAGAAATTTTATTTCTACAATTTGTATGTCAATGTACTAAAATAGAAAAAAATGTGTTTATAAAACAGTCTAGAAATATATTTGGTGATGTGGTACAATTTCTGGGAGGCTGAGGTCAGTGGATTGCCTGAGCCCGCGGGTTCAAGACCTGCCTGGGCAATTTGGCAAGACTTCATCTCTACAATAAATCAAAAATCATCCGGGCGTGGTTGTGCGCGCCTGTAATTCTGGCTACTTGGAAGGCTGAGGTGGAAGGATTGCCGGAGCCCAGTGAGTCGAGGCTGCAGTGGCCGGGAGCAGCCACTGCACTCCAGTCTGGGCGACAGAGTGAAACTCCAACTCCAAAAAAAAAAGAAAAAAAGAAAAGAAATTCCTAGTAACCTAAGAATACAAATTACTGTAGCATGTTACAGATTTATTACCAAAAATCAAGAAAAAGTATCTTATTAAATAATAAAATATTGATGATACTGTCATAATAGCATCACCATGATCATTCAACATTGTTTTTGAAATTCAGGCTGATGAAGTAATTTGCTAAAATGAAACAAATGCTTTTCAACAAATGGAGCTGAAGCCATAAACAAAAAACGAAATAAACAAACAAAACCTCATACTAGGCCACATGCCATGTGCAAACATGCACAAAAGTAACTCAAAATAAAGGGCTTATATGTGAAACATAAAACTGCAACCTTTTTAGGACCAAAAAAATAGGAGAAAATCTTCAAGTCTGAGAACAAGGTGAAGCATTATTAGACTTGACAGCAAAAGCATGATTCATAAAAGGGGTAAATTGATACCTGGAACTCATCAACATTAAGAACTTTTTTTTACAAAATTTCTACAATTATTAGCAAGAAGTTTTTCTCTGCAAAACTTTTTTAAGAGGTTGAAAAGATTGAAGAAATATTTGAAATTCACACATCTGACAAAGGACTTGTATCTGGAACAGATAAATGACTCTTCAAACTCAGCCATTAAGCACATTGAGGAGTATACGCAGATCACAAATAAACTTATTAAAAGATGTTCAGCCTCATTAGCTTTTAAAGAAGTGTAAATTAAAACCACAAGGAGCGTCAATACATATACAACACTAGAGTCAAAATCGAAAGAGGAAATTAGACCAAATGCTGCCAAGGATGCAAAGAAACTGGATCGTTTGTGCATTGCTTGTGAGAATGTAAAAGGGTACAGGTACCATAACTATCACCATACACAAAAATCAACTCTTAATGAATCAAAGTCCTACATGTAAAACCTCAAAGTATAAGAACCCTAAAAAATGCATGAGACACCTGTATGGAAATTGGAACTGGCAACTAATTACTGATCAAAACCCCAAGTGCCCATGCCATTAAGAGATAAGATAGACATATGGGACCTCATCAAACTGAAAAGCTTCTGCAAAGCAAAAGAAAACATCAAGAGAGTGGGGAGATAGCCCACAGAATGGGAAAAAATGTTTGCCAGCTGTATATCTGACAAAGTCCTAACATCCAGCATCTACAAGGAACTCAAATTTGCCAAAAGGGAAAAAAAACAAAAAACAAAAAAACAACAAAAAAACCCCCCCAAAAACAGCTGCATTAAAAAGTGGGTACAAGACAAGAATAGACACTTCTCAAAAGAAGATATACAGGTAGCCAACAGACACATGAAAAAAACAAATCAAAACCACATTGAGGTACCACCTAACCCCAGTAAGAATGTCCATCATTATAATAAAACAAACAACAACATGCTGGTGGGAATGCCAAATTGTGGAACCTCTTTGGAAAACATTGTGCTTATTTCTGAAAGAACTAGAAATTGACCTTCCATATGACTCAGCAATCCCCCTATTGGGAATATACCTGGAGGAACACAAACCATTCTACAAAAAAGATACCTGCACAGGTATGTTTATTGCAGCATTAGTCACAATAGCAAAAACATGGACCCAACCGTGCTGTCCATTGAAATTGGACTGGATAAAAAAAATGTGGCACATATACACGATGGAATATTCTGAAGCCATAAAGGACAAACATATGGACTTTGCAGCAACTTGGAGGATTTAGAGTCCCTCATACTCAGTGATCTATCAGAGAAATAGAAAACTGAGTACCACATGTTCTCGCTCATAAGTGAACCTTGAACAATTATCATAATACTGTAAAAAAGGGATTTGTAGTAGTGACAAACTGTCAGGGGGAGGAGGGTGGGATTGGCAATAGTGGGAAACTGCCAGGGTAGGGGGGCACATCTCATCAACAACAGTACCTGCACAGTGAACATTTGTATACCTAACCCTGAATTATACCCCACATCTTTAAAAAAAGTTTTTTTTAAAGAAAAAAAAGTAAGGGTATAACTACTCAGAAAAGCATATGAATTTTTAAATATTTATATCTTTATATTTGACCCAGTAACTGCATAGTTGGGCATTTATCCTAGGGAAAAGAAAGTTTATGTTCACACACAATCTTGTAAATAAATGTTTATGGCAGCTTTACTTATAACAGCCAAAATCTTAAAAATTACAGCTTAAAGAGCCTTCAACAAGTGCATGGTTAATCAAAGTGTGATTCATTCATACTCAGTAAGCAAAAGGAATAGATTATTGATACATTCAACAACCTGGAGAGATCTCAAAGGAATTATTCTGAGTGGAAAAAAACAACCAATCTCAAAAGGTTATGTATTGTATGAATCCAGTTCTGTAGCATTTTGAAATTTACAAAATTTTAGAAATGAAGAATAGAGCACTAGTTGCCAAGGGTTAGGGGTGAGGGGAGAAATGGAAAAAAAAAAAAAAAAGAGTAACAAGAGATTTGGGCAATGGAACTATTTTTGACCATTGTGCTAGTAACATGTGACACAATTACATAGAACTAAACATACATACATACATATATGAATGACTACATGTGATGTGGGTGAAATTTGAATAAAGTTGACAGAACGTATCAATGTAAATTTCTTTTTGTTATGTTACTGTCATGAAAGAAACTGAATGTAGGTATACAAAATCTCTCTGTAATATTTCTTACATCTGCAAGTGAATTTTCAATTACCTAAAAAAAAGAAGACTATATATAGCAAAATAAAATTTTTAAACTTTGGGAAATAAAAAAAGAATAAATGAATTTTTATAAGATGATATAATTTAATTTTTAGAAAAATAAGACTCAGTCATCACTGATTTTTTTTAAAAAGGTGATACTGTATAATGTAATTATTAGCCTTATAAATAAAAAAATATTAAGAATATGAAAGAGAAATGTTCTGTTCACAGTGAGAAAAAACTATACATAGGACTAAATTCAATAGGTAAGATAAAGAGTCTATATGAAAAATCAAAGATAAAATACTGTTAATGCACATAAAACGTGAGCAGAAAAAGCAATTCTGAATGAAAATACTTAAATGTTGAAAAATGTTCCAATTTACTGTGTATGTTTAGTGCCGTTTTAATAAAATCCACAACTGGGTGAATTGCAATATAATTTTAAATCTCACATGAGAGAAGGCATGGTTGAGAATTACCACAATATAATCTGAAAAAGTTATTTGAAAATAAGATTATTTGCTGTGGTGCATTTGCCTCACAAGACTTTTTAAAAATAATAACATCTCCCTAAAAGCTACAGTAAACAAAGTATGCAGGATTCACTAACAACAGGTAAATATTTTTGAAAGACAAACACACACACACACACACACACACACACACAAATATAAGGGGTATTTTTATATAATACAGTTATTTAAAAATTAGTAGATAAAGACTACTCATTTAATAGCCTATGTGAGCACAATCTTTACCACTGGAATAAACAGACACCCACATTTCACCATTGCCTATATAAATTTATGGGATCAAAGAAATAAATGTTTATCAGATGAGATAGAATTCTCTAAGAATTGAATAGATTGGATTAGATAAAATGATGCTAAATTTATGTATTCTTGGGGAATTTTAAGTTTTCGAATTTGTCTATATCAAAATCGGGTCTTATTGAGATAGCTAGTAGAATAAATATATTTCTGAAACCCTAATAAAATTAGCTCATCTGATTAAACCCCAACCTCCTATGGTAGAAAATGAATTATAAAATCAAGACTTGTTTGGCTTGCCAAACAGCAACCACTCATCCTTTTATCTAAAATGCTCTTCCTCCTACTCTCGCCGCTGATATTTCCTTTCTCTGTCTTTTGACACCTGTAATAAGGTCATTTTCTCTTTTTTTTTGAGTTGGAGTCTCACTCTGTCACCCAGACTGGAGTGCAGTGGCCGCTCCCGGCCATGGCAGCCTCGAACTGCTGGGCTCCGGCGATCCTTCCGCCTCAGCCTTCCGAGTAGCCGGAATTACAGGCGCGCGCTACCACGCCCGGCTGATTTTTTGATTTATTGTAGAGATGAGGTCTCGCTGCCCAGGCGGGTCTTGAACCCGCGGGCTCAGGCAATCATTTTCTTTTTTTAATAGAACATTTTTCAGAGAAATTTTGGGTTCACAGTAAAATTGAGGGGAAGATAGGGAAATTTTCCATATACTCCTCTAAGCCCCAGCCTCACACATGCATGGCTTCTTCCTCCAAGATGAATATCCCCACCAGAGTGTACATTTGCTACCACTGATGAACCTACATTGACATATCCTTATTACCCAAAGTCCATAGTTTACATTAGGATTCACTCTTAGTAGTGTGCATTCTAGGAGTTTGGACAAATGTTTAAGGGCATTTATTCACCATTGTAGTATTATACAGAACAGTTTTACTTGCCTAAAAAATTCTCTGTGCTTGCCTATTAATTTCTCCCCCATGCAACCCCTGTGTTCATCATTTTGCTTTTTTAAAGATGGTATCTAGTACCACATGTAGCCTTTTCTGATTGACTTCTTTCATTTATTAATGTGCATTTTAGTTTTTTCATGTCTTTTCATACCTTGATAGCTTTTTTTTTTTAAGCACTATATTGTATTATTTTGTTGGATTCACCACATTTATCTGTTCACCTACTGTAGGGTACTTGCTTCAAATTTTTGGCAATTATAAATAAAACTGCTGTAAACAACTGTGTGCAGGGTTTTTCCTGTTCATAAGATTTCAGCTTCTTTGGGTAAATACCAAGGAACATGATTACTGGATTGTATGGTAAGAGTATGTTTAGTTTTGTTAGAAGATACTGAACTGTCTTCCAAAGTGACCATCACTATTTTGTGTTCTTACCACTAATGAATGGGAGTTGGTTTTTATTTTATTTTATTTTTTAGTTGGAGTCTCACTCTGTCACCCAGGTAATTTTATTTTTAAGTGAGGCCTTCTTCAATTCTTTTGTCATGATATCTCTCTTTCTTTCTTCAAACTCATTTAACATTCTGTATCCTTATTCTAACGTCTATCATAATTTTTGCTAAGCAAGTGAAAATCCCTCAGGACAGGGCCCAGATACTTCTCTTGCATTTTACAATACTTCACTTGTTTTTCTTGAAATTTTTTGAGTGAGTTAAGAGATTTTGGTATGTTAGACTGCCAGGCAAATGATCAAATATTTACCAGTGCCTACCTAACACTATATTGTTTTGCAAATCTATATATAATCACATCTTATAAGGTTGGAATCAAACAATTCTTGCTGGTTCTACTATAATGTTTTTTTCAATTATTTCTTGGCAGTCATTTTGTGGGTGAAATACGTGATTGATTTATGTGAAATGGAATTGCATTTGAAGTTATTGACTCTTTGTTCCAGCTTTTAGCTGGATAAAACAAAGATCTTGCTGCAATAAATGCTGAACATTTTAAAAATAAAACGTAATGAGGTTAGTATATATCCTTGACATTTTATTTTCATCCAGAGTTGAAGGTCACAGCTGAAAGGTCACAAAGATGAATTTATACAGCAAATAAACAATGCTATTATTTTGCAGAGAAAATGCAGTATTGCTGTCCAAAGTCTTTTTCATCTAAGAGTATTTATGGTGCCTGATTTTGGTACTCAAGTCCTGTAATCTTTTCATTTCTTAGATTTAAAATGTAAAAAGCAGAGTATACCTAGCTTATCTATAAGGGACTAATATAAAATGCATGCTTTTCATTACTATTCCAACATTTCAATAATTGAATTTTTCATTTAAGTCTTAAATCCACAAAGTATTTGTTAGGTTCTGATTGTTTGGTAGAACTTGATTATTATTCTGTTTTTTGGTGAACTTTCTTCTGAGTTAGTAGTTTTATCATATATGTTTAGGTTCCTCAACTCTCCCACCTTTGGTTTTTGCAACAAAACTGTAAATTCATCATTAACAGAATATGTCATAGTGAGTTTAAAAAGTAATGGGCCAGGGTTGGATTATGATTAAACAGTAAATCTGTGCCTTTTTGGATACAATGAATAACACAATTAACTAACTGCTTTCATGTCATATATCACTATTACATGGGATTAAATTTGTACCAGTTCAAAATAATTTTAATGTCAAAAATAGTTTAGTTTTTTGGAAAAAGTCATTAAATGAACAAACTTCAAATGCCCAAAAATGTAACAAAATGGTTGCTTTATAGTATTACCTAGTTAACATATTTTTTGAAGCAAAATATTCCAAATTTTGTAATTTGCTTATTTTAAAAACTAATAAGAGATAAGAATCTAATCAAGAATTTATTTTATTTTAGATGAACTCACAAACTCATCAGAAACCAGATTGTCTTTAGAAGACCTCTTTAGGAAAGATTTTGTGCTTCATGATCCAGAAGCTCGATGGATCAATGGTATGTGTATACCTTTTTGTATGTTATGTTTATTTTGAGTTCTATATAATTAAAATTTTAAACATATTTATCATTAATATTTTTAATGGAGCTATGCTTGAAAGATTGTATATATATTATTTAATCAGAAATTAAAATCTTGACTCTTGTGAGAAAAAAATTCCCAAGATAGTGCATTAATGGAATTATTCCCTAAACTTTAAGATAACAACTCTTTTTGCAGCTAGCTTACGATCATTAGTTATATGACCTTAAGGATGTGTTACATCTCTAGCATTTCCAAAAATAATTCTCCTCGATATAGCAGTGTAGCTGTTGGGAATCTGTATATATATTTGAGTGCTTTACATTTGACAATATGATTAGTTTTTGTTCTCTATGTTTTTTCTTTTAAGTTTAAGTGGTACAAAGAATGGAGATTCTTGGCAAAGTTAAATGACTTGGAAATGATATGGAAGTATATTACTCTTTGTCTTTTTTTCTTACCTGGCAAATGAACCACCTTAGTTTTCCTTAAGTCAATTTCTGAATTAAAAATAATAAAATAAAATAAAACCACTGAGCGGTACTATGGACTTTGATTTGTCTTTATAGAAGACAGTAAGGGTTGTTTTGGGGTGAGCTACTCATATGACATGTATTGATGAAAAAGAAATCTTTTTAAAATTCTTTGACTATTGTAATTTGCCCAACTATGCTTATCATATGGTTGGAGAGTGGTTAATCTTTACTCCTCACTTCATTTAGACATAATAGCTTTACTTATTTTCAAGGTGTAAACTAGATTATTTGTATGATAGATAAAAGCACCTTTGCCTTTTTGTCTAATAAGGATCATATTATTTACAGTTCATTTCTTCTTCTCTAATATTGTAGTTAATCGTATTTGTGCTTGTAAATTAAAGTTTAATTTATGAAAGCTCTTAAAAGAATGTAATGTAGCCCATGAGGGCAAAGGCCAAATTATACTTGTTTACCTGGCATTGATATAGTTCTTGGAGATTAGTGGGCACTCAAGATTTGTTTTTGAATAAAGGGATGGATATTTTTAATTGAAGTCTAGTATCATTTTTTGCCTAAACTCAAGTTTCATTTGAGATTGGTTGAAAGAGGAGTGTGCATCATGGTGATTGTGTTATAGATAGAGAACCCAAGGTAGCATTTTTCTTCATCTTTTCATACATTTTTATTTTAAATTGTTCATAAATTTGAAACTAGCCATATATTTGGCTTCACACTAGGATTATCTGAGATGTGCACTGTAATGAGTACTATGACTAAAGAAGGCTAATAAAAAGGATATTTTATTGCCAAATGTTATCCTAACACACAAATCTCTCATAAATCATTATTTTAAAGTGTGGTTGCAGGTATGTGAACCACCTATCTACTCTCTAGCAAATATTTTATATTGAGAGAAATGTCAAAAGGGGAAATTACCAGAATTTTTAAAAAATGTTAAATATTGGGAGTTATTTGATTTTTTTTTCTTTTGAGTTGGAGTCTCACTCTGTTACCCAGACAGGAGTGCAGTGGCCGCCTCGACCTGCTAGGCTCCGGCGATCCTTCTGCCTCAGCCTTCCAGGTAGCTGGAACTACAGGCGCGCGCTACCACACCCTGGTTAATTTTTTGAATTATTGTAGAAATGAGGTCTCGCCAAGTTGCCCAGGCAGGTCTCAAACCCACAGGCTCAGGCAATTCACACACCTCGGCCTCCCCAAGCACGGGATTACAGGCTGAGCTACTGAGCCCGGCAGTTATTTCATTGAAAATGCTGAATATTATTCTCTTTTATGTTCCACGTTTATGGACAAATTATAGAAATTTGTGCAGTCTTTGACTTTGAAAGCAAGAAAAAATTATGGGCCTCATCTCCTTTGTCAAGTTAGCTTAGGCTATTTAAAGAAGCATTTACTTCTGTGTATAACTGACACTTTGATATTGAAACCCCAAAGATGGGACAGATACTAAGTGGTGAACAGCATGCTAAATTAATTCTCATTTAAATATCTAGGACACAGATTCTACTCTTACACTTCACAAGGTACCAAAATAATGTCTTTGGAGTTAATCATTTTAAACATTTTTAAAGGAATTTCTTTACTAACCATTGGTAAACTTGATTTTGAATAGGCATTCTGGAACAAAAACTGCAGTATTATTGTAACTTTCTAAGTAATACCTAAATATATAATATTTAATTTAAAATGTGACATAAAAACTTTGATAAACAGAATCTAAGCTCTGAAAACATTCAGTCTTTATGAAATACCACTGAAGACACTGGCTTATTGTCAGTAGATTGTGTGCATTGAATTGTTTTTGAAGTAGGTGAACGCATTTGTGCTTTTATCCAATCCAGACCTCCTTTCTGGCAATTGCTAGGTACTTAACTTATTTACATATTTCTTGTATAGCCAGAAAATGCAGTGGAAAATGTACGAATAAGTTGTGTAAATTTAGCCTCATTATCAACAATTTTATCTAATTGTAAAATGTGAGCTTTTTGGTTAAACTCTCCAGAGATGTCTCAATGGGGTTTCTTAGTATAAAGGTCACTTAACAGAGTCCAAGCTAAGCTTATTTGGAAGCTTCGTTTAATTCTTGGAGGTCATCATAGAAATGCTTAATGCTTTACTAGTCAAGGGGAAGGAGGCCCTGATATGTATAGGTTATAGTGAAGTAATGTCATTCATTATTCTGGTTCTCAAAAATATATATCTGAGAAAGTCACTGCAGCCTTGGATGGGTGTTCTTTTTTGTGCTTAGCTTAACAACTGCCTTATTCTAAATATGTTCATATCCTTGAAATCTACATTTTTATAGCACCTTCTTTCTAACTATGTTACCTTGAAACCTAGAAACCCATCTTCCATAAAATTATTCATCTGTTCACATATATTTGATGATCAACTGATCATGAAAGTAAAATCTAACATTGAGTGCCTTGTATGTGAAGCTCTGTGATAGATGCCTTATATACATTTTTCATATTATAGCGTATGATAAGAAATTTAACCCCAGAAAACTGAGGCTTTACAAAGACACACCTAATAAAAGGCAGAGCCTGTTTTACTCATTATGTTTGAATATAGTATTTACCATCTTTTATTGTTTTACTCTGACATGCCATTCCCATATCTAGCACATTAATCAAGTACCTCTTTTGTGGTCCTATTTTTGCAGATCACATTGCTATAGTAGGTGGAAATGTGTGATACTTTTCCTCATCATTTCATAATGATCACAACTGACACTTCTTTAGCAAAAGACCAGTTACCAAGGAAAAAACATTAAACATTTATTTAATCAAAGTTTTGTGTGACATGATACCCTTCAGAAATGAAGACCCAGAGACTCAGGGAAAACTCTCCATTTTAATGCTTAGGTTCAATATAATATGAATAGCTGTGTAGAAATGTGATTAGACAAAAAGGGTACGATCTAATGGTAATAGGGAGAAAATGCAGCAAGACTTATCTGTTCAGAATCTTCTTGACCTTTCTGTGTAGCATTCCTTCCTCCCAGATATAAGGCAAGACCCCCTGAAGAGGTTCTTCTGATCTACTATCAGACAGGAAAAGTCAGACAATTTATGGCCAGTCCTTACACAGAAAAGGCGGGTGGGGAAGTAGAATAATATTTCTAAGTTTATCGCTTGCTTTGGAAGAGAAGGGTTCTGGTTTTCATAACCTGTCTTGAGGAAGAGGAAGAGCAGGAGAAGATTGGAGAGAGAGTTTGCTTCTAAGACTGCCCTGAGAGCTTCCAGTACATTTTAGCTCAAAATGCTCAGCATTACCAAAGAGCCATACTTTAGGATATCATTTTCTGATCCCCAACCCTATTCATCTTTCTATGTTGAATATTGTACTACATTTCTTACATTATATATTCTAATACAATATATTCATCTCCCCAGATACATCCATAGGGAGTGGTAACTAATGAAATCACCAAAAAATAAAGTGTATAAGCAAAGTTTTTGACATGTTCATGACTTTAAAACAGTCGATAATATGTGATATCACATTGTCTATATTGTGTAACTGTGATTGTCACGAGATTATCTTTTCATTTTTGTTTATTTTTTTTTCTCAATTTTCTTCAACTAATGTGTATGTTTGTGTGATATATCTCCATATATCTCCCCATTTTTAGTATCACAGGTCTCCAGTTCCTCCAGCAGGCTTCTGTCAAATACAACTTTCTAAGGCCCAGGTAAGGGCTGTCAGCTTTCTTCTCAAACATCATCAGAGGATAATGTTTTAGCACCTGAATAAACTCCAAACTCTTCCTTCAGTATTCTAAGCTTCTCAGGATCAAGCCTCAATCAGTGTCACATTTTGTTTCCATCACATAAGTTACTCAGTATTTTCTCAAAAGCTTCTTTGTCTCGGTGCTTTTGCCCACAATCTATTCTCTACTTATTCCAGTCTAGATAGCTCAAATTTTATCCTGCTAGAAACCTGATGCCCAGGTGCAATGCCAGTGACTTGACTTTTGTCTACTTGCTGTGAGGGACATCACTGTCCTCTAGACTCTAGAGTTTGACTCTCCCAGATAGAAATTTCTATATTGATTATAATTGTAACACATTGCATCTCCTCTCCTTTAAGATGGTGCTTTCAAAACCATTGTGAAGGACCACTATTTTTAAGTTTTAGTTAATTTATTTTGCTTTCCAATTTGTTATGAACTTTAAAAAATACAGTAAAAATACATTGCTAGAAAAATAAAGCAATAAATAGGTATTCCAGATACAGCCCCGAATTTTTTCTTCTTGTATTCAAAAGACCTAAAATTTCATTTCAAAAATACAAACACAAACATAATATTTGTATAAAAGAAAGAAATGTTAAGTATGACTTTGAGAGAATGTACAGAGACAACTAATAGACAATTGCTATTATTACATTTATAATTATTTTTAATTCCTAAATTAGAATTAATCAAAAATGGAAATAGTTGGTGATTATTTATATTAGATGTCAGTTTTCAAATTTGGAACAAAAAAATTAACATGAATATTTTAAAATGTTTAGTATAATAAACTAGCTTGCTTTTTTCTTGTTAACTAATCTAGGCTAGATTGATAATAACACAGGGGATAATGTATATCTAAATTGTTTCTTTTTTATTTTAATAATATTCCGTAACAGAAAAGAAACCAGTCTCCAAAGTTAGGATGATGGTAATGTAAGAAGTTTTAAAACTACTTTAGCAATCTCAGAATATTCATTCTGAGCTTTTATTAAAGGTAAATCAAGTGATACTATATTTTTAAACTTTATCTTCAACTATTTATCAGTAACCAGTTCTAAAATGTGTCCTATGTAGACAATTTATCTTTTATCTTCAACTTTTATTATTTTTAAAATTTTCTTTTGATAAAAAATTGTAGATTTTAAATATATCTGTTTTACAGTAGACAACATCCCATAATGAAATGTTTTGATGTGTATAGCTAGTGTGTTGTTTGCTTCCCTCATGAATTTGACAACACATGCTCAAGGATATTAGTTTAGTTATCATTTGCTTGAATCTTGCAGCAATGTCAAATCACTATAAAAGTTTCTAAATGCTTACCCTTCATTAAACTTATCCTGTTCTAGAACAGTGGCCAACACTTCACCAACTAGCTGTAGTCCACCAATATCACTCTTAGTGTAGTTCTGCCTTAAAAGACAGTAAGCCAAGAGGAAAAGGACTGTGTCACATAGATGTTTGAATCGCCCCAGCCATTAGCACCTGCCAAAACTGCCACTAATGCTCAATACTTTTCGTTATAATAATGGGGAAAATGTTATTTATTTATTTATGAACTTATTTATTTATTTTCGAGTCAATGTCTTACTCTGTCACCCAGGCTATAGTGTAGTAGCATGCTTACGGCTCCTGCAGCCTCGACCTTCTGCTTCAGTCTTCTAAGTAGCTAGAACTACTGGGCTGTGTCACTGCTTTTTTAATTTTTTAACTCATTTTGGAGACGAGGTCTCACAAAGTTGCCCACACTGTCTCGAACACCTGGGCTCAATCTTCACTCGTCTTTACTACCCAAAATGCTGGGATTAGGGGTGTGAGCCACTGCGCTGACTTTTATTTTTTGATATATAAAGGTGTGCCCACTTGAACCACAATCATTAGAGTGTTAATTTTGGCTATTTTTCTTATAGTCTACATATATGTTTCTCTGATCCATACAATGTGAGTTGCATGTTGATGAGATGTGAATTGGTGTTTTTTTTTTTTTTTGAATTGGAGTCTCACTCGGTCGCCCAGACTGGAGTGCAGTGGCCGCTCCCGGCCACCACAGCCTCGACCTGCTGGGCTCCGGCGATCCTTCCACCTCAGCCTTCCGAGTGGCCGGAATTACAGGCACGCGCTACCACGCCCGCTGATTTTGTGATTGATTGTAGAGATGAGGTCTCGCTGCCCAGGCGGGTCTCGAACCCGCGGGCTCAGGCAATCCACTCATCTCAGCCTCCCAAAGGCACGGGATTACAGGCCGAGCCACCGAGCCCGGCTAGAATTGGGGTTTTTTTGAAAAATGGCTATCTGGGATGGATGATGATATATGAGTCCCTGGATTTTGTACGGATCTTACTAGACTCATATTGGAGTCCATTAAACTCCTTTGCCACATGATATCCCAACACAGATATTTGAACCTGTTATATTTTAGGTGATGTATGACAGTGGGACATGTTGAAATAGGAAAGTCATTAAATTGAAGCAAGCCAGGGCCGTTTAAGCAGTTAACGTAAGCCTTTTACGGCTTGGTTTCTTCATCCAGGGTGAGGCTGATAACACTATAGTTTGTTGCATGATGAAAAGTAAGTCAGAAAAAAATATGTAAAAAGTGAGGATAAAACATAGACAAAAAACAAAAGAGAGATCTCCCCAACTAAATATATATATTACATAAAAAACCAAAGTCTGTTGTCTTGTAGATCTACAAATAGTAAAGGGTCATACAATCGATTTTAGAGACTCTCTGGACACCTGATATTTATTCATTAAAAATTTTCTAATGATTTATTCATTTAAAAGTTTCTATTTATTTGTTTATTTATTTATTTATTAACAAAGTCAGAGTCTCACTATTTTTCACAGGTAGGCAGGATCTCTGCTATGATGACCAGGCTGGTCTCAAATTCCTGGCCTCAAGCGATCCTCCTGCTTTGGTCTCTCAAAGCACTTGGATTACAGGCACGAGCCACCACACTCGGCCTTGTGATTTTTTAAAATAAGTGCTCCTGGCAGCTTCATCCTCAGGAACCATATCCAGCATATTGAAGAGGTAGTGATAAGTCACTGTGTAGTGATTATGAGTTGCTATTTTTATTTTTTTCCTTTTTTTGTCTATATTTTCCAAATTTGTAATAAGAATGCTGTCATTTTTAACAAGGGTTACTAAAATTCTCATTAAAATATAGACTCATTCAGCTAGTCAAATATTTATTTTTTTATTCTTTTGGGACGTATTTATTCTTTGAGAACAAGTTTAAAATGAAGGTTACTATGAGGAGTGCTAAGAGTGACTGATGATGGACAGGGGAAGTTGTAAGATATGGAAAGGGACAGTAGAAGTATAGTGTCATCTACAGTAAGCCCCAAAATAGCCCACATTCCCAAATGCTGGAATGCAAGACAGACTATGTTCCTTTTTTTTTTTTTCAAGAACCTATAGGAGCAGAAGGTACAGAGAAAAGCATGAGGCTGTTACCCACGCTGGGAGAATAAGTGTGTTCTCAGTGCAGCAATGGGCTATTAGACTTAAGCGGCATAGATTTTTAAAATAGCAGTTTCACTCCCTTGTTTCCCAAGAGGCTGAGACATAATATTTCCTGTAGTTTCTTATTTTAGTTTTTCTTCCACTAGTATAAACACAGAAGAATATTGAAGTGATGACATTCCTAATTCTTGATGCATAGCTCAGATACTTGAAAGAGAGGTTAAGAATATAATTAATTGTATTCAACGTTGACCTTTCTTTTTATAGTAATGAATGACAAAGTATCTTAACATCAAGTGTAGATAATTGTCTGCCAAAAATTTTAAAAGTGCTTATGAAACTACTGAGCATATTTACTTCTTTAAAATGGACAAAATATTTTCTTTATTGCTATATTATTTGTTAAACTGTGCTTTTATCAAGGCCTAACTTAAATTTTATCTATATGAAAATGGCTTGAAATTGCAAATTAAATGGAAATATCTACTATAAAAAATCATGCCATGGCAATCTTACATACTAACTGCAGATATTCCAACTTTTGTTTGAAATTCAAATCTAAATAATTGTCTTCAAGGAGATATTTTTAAGTTTCCAGTTTGCCTAAAATCATAATACTTATACTAATCACTGAGAGTATAAGGAAAAGAATTTACACATTATATTTAGGAAAAAAAATATTCAGGAAATAAAAATATTTCTATGTTGTAGAAATGCAGTGATTACATAATTTAAAAGGAACTTAGAATATAAACTAAATTTTAGAATAAGAGAGCTAACCATTCTATTTGTTGAAATAAATTATATTTTTATATTTAAAAGAAAGAAATATATTTGGAAAAATGAGATGACATAGTTATGCTTAGAATTAATCAACAAATATTTATTGAGGTCCAAGTATGCATTCTGTATAGAGCTTGTATTCTAGGTGGAATCTGTTGACATTTGAAAGGTTTGGAGTTAAATAAGTGATGTTCTCATATTTCTTTGATATTCTACAAAATTGTGGTTGGTCTTGACTGAGGAACTGGGTTTGTCAACACAAATATAGATTAATAGACACATTAACATCTTTCATTCCATCTATATATTCACCCATTCCTTTTATCTATTCAACATGTATTTATTGAAAGTAGTCAAAGAGTATTCTAAGTAGAAGTAACTAAATAATATAATATATTATAATATAAATTTAAAAGGTTGTGAACAGGATAGGAAGTAGAGATAGAGAGTTGCAAAAATATTCAATCCAAACTATGACAAGATTTGGTTATCCCCCCCATTCTAAAACACATCTCTATATCCCACGTCTCTCTCCCCACTATGGTGCAAGATATATATGGCACATTTTGATTTTTGACCTTCCTCTTATTCTCTATGTCTTTTTATTTGATACAATATTTCCTAACGTATGTTGATAACCATGACTAATATGTATACATGTATCACTGACTGACATGTTCAAAGGGAATAAAATATAATTATGGTACCCAAAGTCTAAAGAAACTAGATGAAAATAATATATCTAATATAATTAGGTAATAATTTGGTGCTACCTTTCTAGGTTATGATTTTTAAAAGCAGATGTTGAAACTGTGAAAGATCAGTTTGAGTTCAGAATAGTTGGAATAGTCTTTATGAAAAGCTGAAGGTCATTCTCAGTGTAAGAGGGCAGAGAATCCCAGGGGTAAAAAGGGCACTTCTGGGAAAGAACAAAGATGTGTTGTGACAGAAATCACAGGAATTAGCACAGTGTGTAAGGTTAGCCACAAGGAAAATTGTGTGTGTGTGTGCGCGTGCGTGTTTGAAAGTAATGGTGAGTAAGCTGATCAATTCAGTATTGGCATATTATTAGAATATTTATATTTGATTATTTCACTACATTTGTTATGCTTTTATCTTTTTTAACACAGTAACCCTTTGTTAGCTTATAACTTGAAACAGAAGAACTTGAAATGACTTTGATGATAATGAGCTATTTTATTCTTGATTTGAAGTGTGGGATATTAGTAATAGGAATTTATCTAATATGTGTGCAGTATGTTACTCAGAATTTACTTGTAAGTTTTTTTCCTTTTTTTTGTAGATAGGTTGGACATTATTTGTGTTTCATATGTAAGTTGAGAGAGAGTTTTCTTCACCTCTCTCAAAATCAGTCAGCAATGAGCTCTGGCTAGAAGTCAGGTCTTTCATGTTTAATGCTGGTTGAAAAACGTAAAAGTAGAAAAAATGTCTGAAGTGAAATTTTTGATTGTCATGAAACTAACACTTAATAATGTTTATGAGTTAATTTTAAAAACACTTATAGACGGGGAAAAAATATTAAGGGAAAGACAAGAATAAGGAAAGGTTTTTGTTGTAATCTTGTTTGAATGTTTTAATTTCATTAAGATGTTTAAATGATTTTGAAAACAGTAATTATTTTTATGTCATTGATTTTAACTGTGGAAAAGAAAGTCATTGCTGCTACTCATAATAAGAAACTTAAATTTAGGGCAAATTTTAATATTAATCTTTTAAAGCAGCTTGCTTTGCCAGAAGTAGTGTTTGCACATGCGTGTGTGTATTTCCTTATGAAGGACTAATTTTGCTTAGGTTGGTCATGTATTCAGTTTGAATGGGCCATTGAGACCTTTGGATAACCCACAATCAATTATTTTAGCTGACACATTTATACTGAATAAACAAGCATTAAACATGTAAGTACATCCCAAAAAGCCTTTAACCAGAAAAATTGCTAGAGATAATATTGTTTACCATTAATGGCTAAGATTCAATATGGTAAGTCATTTCAAAGCAAGCCTTTGGTTAACTGAAATATTCCATCTTATTCACAATAGTTTCTTGTGTGTCCATAAAAGCCTACATAATTGTACATCTAGCCAATCTAATTTTACTTCCTTTCTATACATTTTACCTATTTGTTTTTGCTCTTACTGTAAATTAAACACGATGTATATGGTACTAAAGGAATGCAAAAAATGGTAATGTCTGCCTTCATCAATTCATTATGTATGCTAATGATAAAATTATGTTTTGAGAAGAGAATTTCTAATAATATTCATATACTATACTATGCATTTTAAATGTATTATTGTTAATGATTATAGTCCTCTAATTTAGGTAGACATACACTCATTTAATAAATGGAAAACAAAGAGTTTAAAGCAAACAGATGACTTGTTCAAGGCCATACAGCTAGACAGTGGCAGAATCAAAATTTAAGTTCATATATTCTATTGTTCACTTCAAGTCCTAGTGGGCACTGTAGCTGTGGTTGAATATAAGCTCATGTAAAAACTACTTAAAAAGGAAAAATAATGCAAAGAGAAAATAATTTTCAGATACAACATTAAGCATATACCATTAATGTAGGAAAACGTGAAACGTCTCTAACCAATTCAAAGAAGAACTCTGAAATAAGCTGCACACAAAACTGAAACTTAAAACTCAGTGTGAGCTGGGCTCGGTGGTTCAGCCTGTAATCCCGCGCCTTTGGGAGACTGAGGTGAGTGGATTGCCTGAGCCCGAGGGTTCGAGACCCGCCTGAGCAGCGAGACCTCATCTCTACAATAAATCAAAAAATCAGCCGGGCGAGGCAGTGCGCGCCTGTAATTCCGGCTACTTGGAAGGCTGAGGCGGAAGGATCGCCGGAGCCCAGCGGGTCGAGGCTGCAGTGGCCGGGAGTGGCCACTGTACTCCAGTCTGGGCGACAGAGTGAGACTCCGACTCAAAAAAAAAAAAAAACAAAAAAACAAACAAAAAAAAACAACTCAATGTGAAGTAGAAAATAAAGTATTATATTGGAATTTAGAAGACCTGGCTCAATAGGTGAATATTTATCTTGGAAAAACTTTATCACCTCATTAGAACTCAGATCTTTCATCTGTGTGATTGCAGGCTTTGACTGAATAGTATATGAATTCTTTCCAGTTTTCTTATTTTGAAATTGTTGAGAACCAGGTACTGTAGTACAGTAGACTCTAGAGCAAATGACAATGTGGCTAGAGTTTTACTTCTAAACTTCACTCCTTTCTAACTTCTGAGGGACTTGTTATATGACATAAATCAAGGTGGTAATCTAATTTATACTATTACATAAGATGCCAATTTTTAAAATCGTTGCTAATTGCTTAATGGTCTTAGAACACTATGCATATATTTATGGATTAAAATATTAGTTAAGCCTTGTTGCAAATGAGACTTGAGAGTTTAAGGCTGTGGAAAGTCTGAAAAGAGAACATTCTGGTCAGCATATCCTCTTATAAAACTTTTTGTTATGGATTTTTTGATTATACATAAAGGTGAAAGGAATAGTATAATGAACTCTCATGTATATCACCAATTTGAGAATGATTGCCAACATTTTATGAATCTGTTTCATGCAAGGTTGCAAATGTAAATGTTGAATATCAAGAGTAGGAAAAATTCACAGAATAAATCTAATTGGAACAGAGAGAAGAAATAGAGCAGTTATTGAAGATGTGGTCAAGAGGAGGGTTTTGTGCAGATCAAAACTACTTTCAAGAATTGTGTACCCATGCCCTTAACCTGTCAGTACCATGTGCTTGACAACAGCTTCTGAAATCACCTATGTAGTCTCTGATAACATTCAATTTGTAGGTGAAAAAATATACATATTAATTAGTTATGTGTGTATGTATTTTCCCCCTTTTTCCTTGGAGTTTGTATGCTCACTGTGTTTTCAACTATTACTGATACTGTTGATTGTTCAATTTTTCTTCTCTCATACTGTTTCTATAATTAAACATTTTGTTTTCACATTGTACTCCTTAGCTTTTAATTTTCCCCAAATTCTATTATATTCAAAAGATTTTTAAAAATATGAAATCTCCTATTTAGAAAAGTGAATAAAGGCTTGTGAAGCACGAGACTACTAAAATTCTTATATAGCAATGATTCAACAGCTCCCTACTGGTTTTAACATTCATGCCAGTATATGTACACCTATGAACTCATTTTTAAAAAAATAAAGAGAAGGAAATCCTTCAGCTTGTTTAGTTTAACAAAAAAGAACTAAGTTATTATAACTAACACTGTCATAGAGTGTGACGTGATTACGGATGGTAATGTTTTCCCACATGTGCTGAGGCAAGGTCTCAGAAGTAGAAATATTTATTTTTATGTTTCAGATCCCTGAAATATTTCCTTGTCATGGAACTGTATTTAAGAAAACCAAATCCCTGGAATTAGACAAACTATGCTGTAATCCGATAGGCTGTTGAGTGTACCATGGGTGCCAGTGGGGCAGATGGATTTTGCTGATGTCCACCATTACTCAACTACAAATCTGCATAAAAGAAAAAATACAAATATGGATACCTTTGTAATAGGAATAATTTGAATTCTCACGTCTCAGAGGAACATTTTCAAGTTTTGGAGTAGGTTGGTTCCTTAGAGCCATCCTGGATTCCATGAACTAAAAGACAGCAGACAACAGGTAGGGATGGTCTAAGTTGTCAGGCAACTTAGAATTACATGAATTCCACTGAATATGCCATCTCTAAATGAATATCCATAGAGTTTTCATGTTCATAAATTTATTTTCTTCTGTCTTTTTTTTAGACTGGGTATGTTTATATTGAACCATTATTTTTTCCTCCTTGATTTTTCCAAACATCTCAATGGCAATTAATTCTAGAAAGTCAAAACTTGAAAAGGTTTTAGAGAGGTCTTCCTTACTTTGTCATAAAATAGTTGGAGATGGGAGTCTGGTTTAGTTTTTCTTTGATCCTATAATGTTCAGCCCAGTGCATAAAACTTTTTAGGTGTTCATTAAATTTTATTTGAACTAAATTGGATTCATATCCAACTACTCACTACCATCCATAATCATCATCCCCAGCCCTGTTTTAAAATTAAAGGAAATGCATCCAAGGATAACTTTGCTTTTTCTTAAGTTCAAAAGGCAGAGATAGAACTAGATCCAACACCAATGAATTGCTTCTTATTTTTGTTATAAATCAGTTTTAATATACGATTGAATTTTATGACCTTTTGTAATGAAAGTTTCTGACTATGGATTTCTTTTGTTATCCTAAAAGGTCAATTTTAAAGGAAAAGGACTCCAGTGGTGATTGGCAAGTCAGTGCCTGAGAGTTAGCTGAGAAGTGACACTTCAATACTACGTTTTTTGTTTCCTTCCCCAAAGATACCTTAGGGATGACCCTCAACTCTCAGCCGTTTTTTTCTTTTTTTTTTGAATTGGAGTCTCACTCTGTCGCCCAGACTGGAGTGCAGTGGCACACTCCCAGCCACTGCAGCCTCGACCTGCTGGGCTTTGGCGATCCTTCCGCTCAGCCTTCCAAGTAGCTGGAACTACAGGCGTGTGCTACCACGCCCAGCTGATTTTTTGATTTATTGTAGAGATGAGGGCTCACCAAGTTGCCCAGGTGGGTCTCGAACCCACGGGCTCAGGCAATTCACTCACCTCAGCCTCCCAAGGCGTGGGATTAGAGGCTGAGCCACCGAGCCCGGCTGAAGACATCAATTTGTAATCAACCAATTTACTTAACTTTCAAAAATTTTCTATTTTTTTTTTTTTTTACTTTATTTCTGGAGGTCTTTCTGGTGGAGAATTCTAGGGTCTCCTAATGGTAGATTTGCCTCGTCATCTTCAATATTTCACTGAATTTGCTCGTTAGCACTTTAAACATGTTGTTAACTGAGGATGGTGATAGTGGGTGTCCTTCCTCTGCTCTGGACTTTAATATGTCCAGTCTTTGATCACAAAGCAAGACATTGGCTATTTGAGGAAGGTAGGCTTTTTAGTACCATTTTATCAAAAGAAACTGAAAAATCAAGCTGCAATGTAAAATTTTTTAAACATGATTTTTAGACATTCTGAGAGAGGATTATGTGTTTCTCTATTTTCTT
>NW_007251266.1:893205-899682 GCF_000164805.1 Carlito syrichta
ACCAAGTTGCCCAGGCAGGTCTCGAACCTGCAGGCTCAGGCAATCCACTCACCTCAGCCTCCCAAAGCGCAGGATTACAGGCTAAGCCACTGAGCCCGGCAAATATTAGCCTTTTATGTCTAGCATTTTTTCTTTGATATGTTCATCTCTTTTCACTATTCTATATTTTCTGAGAGCTTCCCAGATGGACATTACATTAGTTATTCTATTTTCTTATGTGGAAGATAAGTTCTACTCATTAATGCTTCTAGTGCTATTAAAATTTTGGTTCCTTGAATACCTTAATAATGTCTTCTTCTTCACTTCATTCTATAATTGTTGTGTCCTTTTTTTTTTTTTTGAGTTGGAGTCTCACTTTGTTGCCCAGGCATGCTCATGGCCACCGCAGCCTCGACCTGCTAGGGTCAGGCGATCCTTCCACTTCAGCCTTCCAAGTAACTGGAACCACAGGCGTGAGCCTCCACACCTAGCTAATTTTTTGACTTATTGTAGACACGAGATCTCGCCATGTTGCTCAAGTTGGTCTTGAAATCCTGAGCTCAAGTAATGCTCTCGCCTCGGCCTCCCAAAGTGCTGAGATTACAGGCATGAGCCACCATGCTACCTATCCTCCTGTTTTATTCCTTAAAGTATTATTCTTTGTTTATATACAATGCACATTGCCATGTATCCTTTTAAGATGAAAAGAGCAGATTTATAAACTATTTTCATTGTTTTAGAAAAATATCTAGACTTCTACAAATGAATCACTCAGTATCAGTTGATTACCTCTTCCTCTGAGTCCTCAGGATAATGTGTTATTCTTCATAATCATTGATTAATTTGTTCTTGTTGGTCTGTGGAGGGAGGACTGTTATCTAGACTCAATGTTTATTCCTCTTGACTTTGCAGGGTCTTCTAAGACCCACAGATACAAGACAGGTAAAGCTATTGGTTCTCAGTTCACTTCTCAGTATCTAATCAGATTCCAACCGGTTCAGTCCTATGAGAACTGATATTGTGTCTTTTCTTATCTCTCCAATTCTTACCTCTTCAACATTGTAAACAGTCAGTGTGCATGAACAATAGTACCCTTTAAGGAAGTTTCATTTTACTTGTGCAGAAGTCAAAGCGCTTTTAGTTGTAGGGTCCCCATATCCCGCAAGATGTGAGCTCCATCTCCATCTTCTTATTCCATCATACATACCAAGACATTTTCTGGAATTTGACATTTTTGATTAATAGTTTTAAAACATTACTGTGGGAAGGAGAGCATTAGAAAGTAAAACACAGCAGGTTATATACTTTAAGTGGTACTAAAGCAACAGACAAATGACCCCTAACTTTCTGATTGATGCAATCATTTGAATTTTTGATACAAAGGACAGACAATCAGACAAGAGTGTCAGGGCACAAAGTTTTTTTGTTTTAGTTTTGATGTGTGTGTGTGTGTGTGTGTGTGTGTGTGTGTGTGTGTGTGTGTGTGTAAATCTACTTTTTGGCAACATTGCTTGGTAATCTAAATATTAAATATTTTGGTTTTTAGTTCAATACTTTAGAGGTATTGTACACCATGGAAATTCTTCTCAGTTTCTAAAAGCTGACGGTTCTAATTTTCAGTTGTAGTATGATACCTGCTATATACAAATATATGTGTCTTTATTTATAATATAGTAGAGATCTGGGAAAGCATGTGGCAAGTGCTAATAATCAGGCATCATTTAATTTTAATAATCTTATGACTTTTATTTTTTACTTTTTAAGTTTGCAGAGCCAGTATTTTTGTCTATCTTGACCCACTTAAAAATTCTTCAAATAACTAAAATATTTCCTATAATTACACACAAGATCAATAAGTCACAGGATCTCCAATGAGATGAAATATCAAAGCAAACTTTTTCTTCAGAAAGATAACAAGTATTAATGAATAACAGGCATCAATACAGTTTTTGTAAATTTTTTGTGATGTAGATGCTTCATATTTCTTTGTTTTGAAGTTATGGTAAAATAAAAATTCTATACTATATCTAATAAACTAGTTTTAATCTTTATAAAAACAGAAGTCATTTGATAGCAATTTAAGTGGAAAAGGTATTCATTATTTTAGGTTTTCGATGGGAATTTAAAGATTTTTCATTGAAGCTGGGCATGGTGGCTTATGCCTATAATCTCAATAATTTGGGAGGCTAAGAAAGGAGGACTGCTTGAGTCCAGGAGTTTGAGACCGGCCTGGGCAACACAGTGAGGCCTCACCTCTACAAAAAATAAAAAAAATTAGACCAGCATCTTCGTGTGCACTTGTGGTCCTGGTGTTCAGGTGGCTAAGGCAGAAGAATTGCCTAAGCCTAGGAGATCAATGCTGCAGAGAAGAAAAACAACAACAGTAATAAGATTTCTGATTGAAAGCAATTTAGAAATGAACAAAAGTTTGTCGTAGTTCTGTTTCCATCTGGTGTGTAAGTTGGAAAATTACTTAATGTAAGTGATGATGCATAGTTGAAAGTCATCAATGAGTTAAACACAACTTTTTTAGCCTTTATAGTTAATTAAGATCTTTGATAATTATTGAAGGTTTCCCTGAACTCCTTCAAGCATTGGTTTTCCATTTGTTTTTGCCATGAGTTTGCTCTAACAAAATTGTACAGAAGAGGAAGAAAAGAGAGAGGATGGGAGAGAATAATAAAACCTAGGTCTTGAGAAAGAAGGACTGGAGTGTTTTTTGTTTGTTTGTTTATTTGTTTGTTTCTTCCTGCAGCCCTTGGGGGACTTTGGAAAATCTCCAGGGCTTCCAGAAGCACAGGATAGAAACCATGACACAAGAAGTTGTTGGGAGAGCAAAGGATACGTGAATACTTTTAGTGATATGCAAATTTTATTATTAAAGGTTAAGTAGTGTTTTATTTTCTATCCATATATTTTATTTTAAAGTATTCAACACTTTTTTCCAGCTCATATTTCAAAACATTTGCAACATTATATCACAGTATCCTTATTCTTAATTGCCTCTAGGCTTACATTATTTAAATTAAATAACTAATTCAAATTGATTTTGATCAAGAAGAATGTGAACTATCAGTTTGTAGAAATGGAGTTATTACTAGACGAAAGTGTGGCAATTCTAAGTCTTTTTTTTATAGTCACCTGGATATGTGTTACAACATACTGTTTTCACCAGAGGTCTGCATGTTGTTATGCCTTTGTTCAGGTATATGATGCTTTATTCTTTTTTAGATTAAAAGTGCTTCAAAGTATTTTCTTTGAATAAAATTTGACACTATCATGGAAAGCTATGTGATAATTGATAAACTGCTCTTATATAGTAATATTACTATCTGCTAAGTTTATATCTCATTTTATCTGTGATTGCTGTTTTTATTTACTTTACTTGCTGTTGAAAATGGACTGTTTTAATTAATTATGGGAATTAGCTTAATAAGTAAAGGATAAGCTCTGCATATATCAACAAAGTTGTTTCAGTTCTAGCTTTTATTAAAATGATTCCCTAAGAATTGATTGCACACCTGATGGTAATCTTTCCTACAATAGCTGAAAACTCACATTTCAGTGTATCTAACAACAAATGATCAGACTGTTACCCAGACAGTATGGTTTATCTATAGTCTTGTTAGACTGACAGTATAACCAAATAAATCAATGACACAAAATGGTGATAAGGGAATGTTCTCAAAAATATTTGAAAAATCAAGATTATTTTATAAACAGGCCTATACATTCACAATAAAGCAGAAAGTAGAAGCTTGGATTATTAGGGGGAAAAAAGCATTTGCCTCAAGTGTAATTAAAAGGTATTTCTAGCCGGGCTTGGTGGCTCAGCCTGTAATCCCGCGCCTTGGGAGGTTGAGGTGAGTGGATTGCCTGAGCCCACGGGTTCGAGACCCTCCTGGGCAACTTGGCGAGACCTTATCTCTACAATAAATCAAAAATCAGCTGGGCATGGTAGCGTGTGCCTGTAGCTCCAGCTACTTGGAAGGCTGAGGCGGAAGGATTGCCAGAGCCCAGCAGGTCGAGGCTGCGGTGGCCGGGAGCGGCCACTGCACTCCAGTCTGGGCAACAGAGTGAGACTCCAAAAAAATAAATAAAATAAAATAAAATAAAAGGTATTTCTATATGTCTATAAAATATCTTACACAAATAATGGGCTTATTTTTTCCTCTGTAGTTTTGATTCCTTAAATAGAAACTTGTTGAGTGCCTATCATATGCCACACCTATATTTGGTGGTAGAAATTTTAACAATGAGTGAAGGATTATAACTGAACTCAAGAGTGAGATGGAGATACAGGTGAATGACTGTAGTAAAACTTTTCAGTGTTTAATAATGTTAGGAATCTGTGTAAGACAAAAAATATAGCAGTAGAAGATGGACTTTCTGTGGTGGAGCCTTCACCAAGGAAGCAGAGCCTTAGTAGGGTTTCTAAGAATAAATAGAAGCTGTGAAATGAATGAAGGATGGATCAGAGAGTATTCCAGCCTAAGGGAACAATAACGTCTTTGGATGTAGAAACGTGCCCTGAGTGAGAAATGTCTCGATTTTTTCTTCTGTGATTCAATGATTGCCTGGTTATTCTACCCAAACCAAAAATGAATCTGTACTTTCTCTTTATGCCAATCCTTGTAAATCCATCTGTAATGCATACAGAGCTCTCCACAGCAGAAAATGGTTTAGACCAAAGTTTCCAGATTTTGCTGCGCAAAAACTTGGAATCCAAAGACATGTCTCTGGAGCTATGGAAGAAACAATTGCATGAGAAGCTATCCTGACACCCATTTCAGTCAGAACATTCTCAATTTAAACTGATTTTAATATTGAGTTTTCTCATTTTCTCATTTGGGAGGAAAAGGCATTAAATTGCAAAAAGTAAATTTGGTTAGCTGAACTATCTTATCAAAGACTTAGCCTTGTGGTCATTTTTCTTGTTTAATCTATTCTAGATGACAGAAAAATTGAGAGCTGGTTTATAGAGTTGGGAACTCTTATCCTTTGAAATCCATATCTACTTACTTAAAGGTCAGTCATTTTTGCTCCCTGATGATTTTAGAAAATGTCAGGGAAACAGATACAATAATTGATCATATGAAGATAGACTGAATCCATGAAGAATTGACTGCTTGATTTTGAAAGCTTTAGTGTATGTATGAGGATTTGTAGATAAATAGAAAATATTTAGAGGATTGGAGAATGCAGAATAAACAGAGAAAAAGCTGTAGAGTGTCAGGGACTGGTGCACTTGTCCCAGTTCTACCCCTTACAAACAAAATGAGGAATGGAAAGTTAAGGTTTAATCCCTGCATTACATGACTTGTGAAATAGAAAGACAGGTTTAAACAAGAAGATACATTTAAACAAGGAAGGATTCCAGTATCCTGAGTTCTTCATCTGTCTATTTCACTGTTTATTTTATCCATCTATTTCTGGACATGTTATGCCCAGAAAATATAAGCAGAACCAAGCTCAATCATATATCGGAATGATCTAATAGGCTTTTAAAAATATGAATTGTTAGGTCTTGCCCCCAGAGCTCCTGATTTACCCCAGTAGGTCTGAGGCGAGCATGAGAAAATTTGCTTCGCTACAAGTGCCGAGTTACGATGCCAATCCCGGGACTAAAAGCATCACTGAGAAAAGCAAATCATCTGAGTTTGAATTTCTGAAATTCATTGTCTTCTTCAAATAAGAAAAGCAAAATAATACCCACATTTTTCTACCTCAAAAGTTGTGAAGGTCTTTGCCATTGTACAAGCTAAATCAATTTTGTTTTGGAGTTTAAAAATTTGCCCAAGTTAAAAATTTGCCAATGTTTGCCCAAACAAATATTACAATACTTGCTTTTATTTATTTGTATTTTAAGTCAAAGTCTCACTCTGTTGCCCAGGCTGGAATGCAGTGTCATGATCACGGCTACAGCAGCTGGACCTGCTGGACTCAGGTGCTCCTTCCACCTCAGCCTCCCAAGTAACTGGGACTACAGACATATGCCACCACACTTAGCTTGCTACTATTATATTTCAGGTTCACACAGCCTCTTTCTAATAGAGATATTACAAAATTTGAGCTATGTTTGATCAGTTCCTAAATTTACTTTATTCTATACCTTTTGTTTTCACATCTCTATTATGTGAATTTTAAATTTTCCATTAAAATTTTTAAGATAAACTCTCAAGTTGAACTGTTTATGTCCTGCAACTATTTTGTCTGTAATTTAAGTATAATGCTATCAGGTGAAAGAAGTGATCTTTTATATAAACACATCTTCAAAAAATATGTGCAAGCACATCTTTAGACAAAAACAAAAAACAAAAAAAAAACAAAAAAAACAAAAAAACCTCAGACTTTTCATTAAAATTCATGAACTTGAGATCTTTTTGAAATATCATTTAAAGATGATTGGCTTTCAGCCTGGCTCGGTGACTCAGCCTGTAATCCCGCGCCTTTGGGAGGCTGAGGTGAGTGGATTGCCTGAACCCGCGGGTTCGAGAC
>NW_007251266.1:899719-1003467 GCF_000164805.1 Carlito syrichta
CGGTGGCCGGGAGCGGCCACTGCACTCCAGTCAGGGTGACAGTGAGACTCCAACTCAAAAAAAAAAAAAAAAAAAAAAGATGATTGGCTTTCAAACTAACTAATTTTATATTATTGAATATCCTTTTCATTTTCTTAAAGAGTTCCAGTGCTGTGGATTGTTTTACCCTTTTCAATGTCATTTTGTTTTCTTGCTGCAAAAGCGTACTCAGTTATTTAAATAATACTTATTTTCTGAGTATTATTTTTTTTTTTACTTGTAAACTTATTATTGATGCTGTGACCCTAACTGGAAGAAAATAACAGTAAAGGGAGATTAATTGTCAACTTAAATATTTTCAGAAATAATATTTGAAAATGGATACATGTTTTCATCTAGTCTACCTTCAGTGAAGAGAAGTCATAGGGAGACATATTTTATCCTGATAAGAAAGAATCTCTAAACAGAGTGGAAGAACAGTTAAACAATGTGCTGGTACTTTCATAAATGTCTTCAAATTATGGTGAGGATGATGCTTATAAGAAATATTTTACAAGAGGTTCCTGAATAGGGTGAGTGATAGTCTGAGAGCTCTCCTGATTTTCTTACAGTTCTAGCAGTGACCATATATGGTTAGTTATTTTTTTTTCCTAATGCTTGCTTTCTGTATATTTTAACAAGTCTTATTTTCTTAAATATTCATGTATTTATGAGTGTAAAATTCCCTAAGGTCTTTCATTTTAGTGTTTTTAAAATATTAATACATATATAATTTTGTTGATTACATTGTTTAAACCATGGAGATATTAGTGGAAGAAATGTTATTTTCAATGTGAATATTAGAAGGAGAAAAACTGAAAATACTTTATTAAAAAGGAAGAAAAGAGTACAAGAAATGTCTTTTGAATTTAAAAATATGAATGGTTATTTCTGGTTATAAGATTTTTTCATAAAATTGCAACTCTATTTGCTTATTTCTTTAGCTTCTCATATCACTTAAGACAGCGAATGAAGGGTAATCATTACCCTTCAGAAGTAAGAAAAATCTCTGCAGGTTTTATATAATTTATTTTATTTTGATAAATGTATAAAGGTTTTGCAATTCTGCTGGATCCGTCATTCAATGAAGAACCAATACTCTTTTGTCCACATACATTGATTCTGTTGTGAGCTCAACAAGATGAAAATCTTAGCACACATGAAACACTCTTAATGGCCCACGTGCTTTCAATGGGACTGTCACACACCCAGACACCATTACTGTGGTAGCTGGCTATTGTCTCAGCAACTGGACCAGAGCAAAAGGCTGTTAATGAACCCTGATCAAGGATCAGATTGCTGCCAAGTTCCCGGAGTTTATAATATAGCATATGAAATAAACATAAAGCTATCATCGATAACTGAAGCACTGTACCTGAGGGCTGTGTGGTGGAGAAGGAATGAGTGCAGTAATTACAATCATACCTATGTTGGAATCCCAGACTAGATCTTTACTTCGACTTCATGCCAATTAACTTACACAAGTTGGAAATAGAAACACAGTCCAGACATAGTATGTGTCTTTCCTCAGGGAATTTATGGCAAATATAGTTGTTGCTGCTGTCAAGTAATTGGTATTACAATATCTAATCTATGCTATGAACAATTGCAATAGAGGGTTACAGTACTATGATAAGAGTTGGATGATCTACTTTTGGAAGCCACAGGAGGGTGGCCTGATGAAAAAGATCAGGGAGAGTTTTTGGAGGAAGGTTCATCTTAGTTGAAAACACCTGATAAAATAGAAGCAATAGATCTTCAGCAAATATTTATTCAGTGCTTGCCTCTTATGTGTCAAAAATTCAGATAATAATCATATAACTTAATTAGTTTAGTAGGACAATGCAATTAGATAGAAAATATGATGAGAACAAAGGAAGATATAAAAGATCATTGCTTGTACAGTATGTTAAAGTTGAACTGGAAGTCAAAGTTAATTTGAGGCTCTCTATCCCCATGTAAACTGTACAAGTGTCAGGCATATTGATTTGCAAGTCCCTTCTGTTAAGATTATACCAAAGCTTTGGAAATGGATGAGAATGCTAACTGAGCATAGAAAGATGGGGAAAGAAAGCTAAACATTATACCAGGGTGATTCCCCTCCCATAGGAAATAAGAATTTTTTTTTTTAAAAAAGAACTGAAACAATAATTGGGAAAACAAAACCAAGGAAGAATGTTTCAAAAAGAGCATAGTCAATAAGAGCAAATTGAAATTAAAACGGGAAAGTAGGAATTAAAATGGGAAAATAAGTGATAAGATTTTGATGGATTTAGAACTTTACAATTTACTAATAGTGCCTGATATAAGAATATTTATTAGACTATTGAAAGTGAAAGCCTAAAAGCAAAACAGTGGTTGGCGAACGTGGAAAGAGGACATAAATGCATTGAATTCAGTTCACTCTTGCTAAAGTCATATTGGTGAAGCTGTAGGAAGAAGCAACATGTCAATCAAATATGCATTTGTCAGCTTGTTTGTGTGCAAACTATAAACATTTTTAAGGAAACTGCTTCTCTTGTTACTGTTCCACCCTTTTGTTATACATTTTTTAAGTTCTGATGGGAACTGTGGTACGTAGCCTAGAATATGAATTTCAGAGTTGTAAATGTATGAGTGAATTTTATGTATGAACACCTGGCAGTATTTTTATTTTTGTCATCAAGTTTAGGAAAAGGTGTGATTCTACAGTATTCCCTTTAAGGATTAGAAAGACTGGCATTTAAAGTATCATCAAAGGGATGATACTTTACATATACATATAAATGTACATATAAAAAAGTTCCAAGCTGGCATTCAGAACTTGAATTTCACCAGTGGTCTCTTGTTGATTCTAATGGTCCCTTTCATCTTTCATGCTTTTAAGAGGCCAGAAGAAATGGTAAAAGAAGTAAAGAGAATAAAGACACAAAATGTTTAGGAGGTATTTTGGAATAATATGTAATAGCCACTAGTTGTGGAGAGGCACAGAAGTCCTAGAGCACTGGAATCTGTTTC
Organism: Carlito syrichta; assembly: GCF_000164805.1. Taxonomy (NCBI): domain Eukaryota; kingdom Metazoa; phylum Chordata; class Mammalia; order Primates; family Tarsiidae; genus Carlito; species Carlito syrichta. The sequence continues at coordinate 902,735 of NW_007251266.1, forward strand.
TCCTACTCTTTGCCCTAACGCTTTTGAAGCGGTGCTCTCAGTAATCTCAGCACTGGGGGTGCCATATTTAGAAACTCCTTATCATTTTTCAGTTTATCACCATGTTGGAGAAATGTTCCAGAGAAGAAGCTAAAGCACACTATGGGGGAGGGAGGATTATCAAAGATAATAAGTTAGAATTTTTTCAGAATGGATAAATAATTTGAGTCTTTAGTTTAGAGGATCACACTGAATAGTAGTGGGATAAATAACAATCCAGTCACATGACCTGGAAATTCTGTTTTGCATAAAGCAGTTCAATCTGTATTTCTGCCCTCTGGGGCGTGGCCAAATTAGTCTTCCTTAGAATGGTCCTAATGATTACTTACCAGTTGTATGTGACATGCCACCTCACTGTCAATTCATACGTATTAAAACATACTTAATAATTAAATATAATTTGTATTTCTTATACAAGAATGATTTTGAACATATTAAAATAGATTGCTTTTTTTGTTCCATCATTTGCCTATTGTACTGAACAGAAAAGGTTTATTAAGATCATTTCCCAGCAATGTAGTGCTGTTTTTCTGAAAGACTGTCTTACTTGTTATTTTAACTTTAACTTACAAGAAAAAATAGTGGAAAAGAAACAATCAAATGCAGAGTATCTGTCTAATCAATAGACAAATCTCATTGGAATTCTGTATTTTGGGAGGGGTGGGCCTACATCCTTATGTAGGGGTGGAGCTCAGAAAATGATATTCTAAAGAAGGGCACTTTGCATACTGAGTACTTTGAATTAAAAAAGATTCAAAGAAGACCTCAGAGGCAGCCTCAGAAGTAAAGTCTCCCTCTGACCTCCTCCCTTTCCTGTCTTTCACTTCTCTCTTTCCCCCAAAGAGAGTCATAGAAGCTAGAATTTCTCTTCTTCAAGGTGGGTCATAGAAACTAGAACCCCTTTCCCCCAAAGCGGCTGATAAAACTTAGGAAGGTAATTCTCTACCTTTTTCCTTCTCCCTTGAAGACCCTTCTTCCAGAGAGGTCCCGGCTCAGACCCTGGAAGAAGGAATGCTACACAGAAACCAAGAATAATCTGGACAGGTCTTGCTGGGTTTCTCCACTCACAGTCTATTGCCATCAGAGCATACCCTTTTGTCCAAACACATTTCTACAACGCTGGCTTGTCTCCATCTCTAAACATGAAAAGCACAGTTCCCTGAGTCTTTAGGTTTTCATTTCTGACAGCTCCTGTGTCACATAAAACTTTGATTTATGCCAGGCTCGGTGGCTCAGCCTGTAATCCCACGCCTTTGGGAGGCTGAGGTGAGTGGATTGCCTGAGCCGGTGGGTTCGAGACCCGCCTGGGCAGCGAGACCTCATCTCTACAATAAATCAAAAAATTAGCCGGGCGTGGTAGCGCATGCCTGTAATTCCAGCTACTTGGAAGGCTGAGGCGGAAGGATTGCCGGAGCCCAGCAGGTCGAGGCTGCGGTGGCCGGGAGCGGCCACTGCACTCCAGTCTGGGCGACTGAGTGAGACTCCAACTCAAAAAAAAAAAAAAAAAAAAAAACCAAAACTTTGATTTAAAAGATTGATATACTTTTCTCTTCTTAATCTTTTGTTGTAGGAGTGTTGGCTGTGACCCTTATGGTGGGTGAGGAAAGGTATCACACCTTTCCATCCCTACATAAGGTATGACATACATTTTCCTCTCTGGTGAATAAAATCACTAAAGACAAACAGATGAACTGTAATGATATCCTCCCACTAATTTGCCACTTGGGAGCAAAATTCACCACATAGATAAGGCTGAATATTAGGATTTATCAAATTTATATTTTAATGCTTTAATTTTGTGGAATAATTGGTGGTTATTTATATACCTTGTATGCATTACTCATAATATCCTAGGAAATTAATTGTATTAGATAAACTTTATAAAGGAGGTAGTAGTGATTAAAATACTACTAATTAAAAGGATCAATTGAACAAGATAAGCAAGCTTCTTTGTTTTCTCTACCCCAAGTAAAAATAGAAAATTCTATATTACAGAATAGTGTAGGGGAGAGAAAATTTTCTTTATCCTGTATCCATTTTAGGTTCATTGGGTAAGGCGCTAAAGTGAGGAAAGGCAGGTTAATAAAAGAAAAAAACAGCTTTATTAACACATGCATCACTGACTTAAAAGGGTGGTTAGAACTTAAACTTTTATAGCATCTTGACAAAACATAATAGTTTTGCAGCAGAATAGCAAGACAAAAGGAAAAGAGTTTGAGCTCTAGAGGCAGCAAATTGTGGGAAGGCAAACACATAGGAAAACTAATAGTAGATAAAGACCAGTTAGTAAGGTTTGTTATGTAGATTCCACTGTCTTGGGTGTTTAATGCCTATCCTTCCTGGTAGAGAGGGGAAAGGGGACATCTTTACAAATTTATCTATCTTCAGGCAGAGAGAGGAAACACAGGGAGATTTTCCTATTTCTGCTTTTCAATTGCCTTCATCTCAAAATAATCCTTATACTAATGAGGCATATATGGGATTAGCATATTCTGCTATCCTTTAATAAATTCATTTTTCAATGGATTTCCATAGTACTTTTTAAAGTTTAGTTTTCTAATATTTCGAATTGTTCTAAAATGCCCTTTTTAATTGACTTGTTTGAATTTCATTTCCATGAAGGCTACCACATTTTAGTACATTTGATGCAATTTAGGAATATATTAAAGTTAAAATAACATTCTATTGTTTATCTAAAATCTAAATTTAACTGGGTGCTCTGTGTCTGTATTTGTTAAACGTAGTAATCATATCCACATTTCATTTGGTTGTTGCCTTTTTATAGGTCACGCATAATAGACAAACCCTGGTTCAGTAGCTAGTGGTAAATATGCTGAGCTAATGCAGGAAAGAGATGTAGGGTGCTCACACCAGTTGTAGCAGTGGGGATGGAGAGGAGAGATGGCTCTCGAATGTTGCTTGGACAAATGCTTCATGGTCTTTCAGGACTATTCACCCAGCTCTACTTAGTTCTTTCTTCATACTTCCGATAGACTTTTGTGTGAACTTCTATCACACACCTAAAATGCTGTATTGAAATTCCTGATTATGTCATTTCTCCCCTACCAGACTACAAACCCTCTGAAGACAGAAACACTATCCAGCATCATGCTCATTTTCTGTGGTCAGTGCATTCTGGAGGAAATGTAATTTAATGGACATTTAGTTCACATTCCATACAAAATTTTCAGTGAATGTGTGCTTCTACAATTCTGTTCATTAAAGGGATTAGAACATTAGTCTATACATTGTAGAAACATTAAATTTTATTATTTTTTAACCTTTGAAGGTTAAGCATGAAAACATGTTCATAATCTACCTGGAATCTTAGCAAAAATGATCAAACACACATTTTCAGCCTCTTTAAAAATAAATAGATGTATCTTTCTCAACTTTCCTTAACAGTCATATGTCTGGTATCTGAACTCTTCTCTCCTTTGCTTTTTTTTTTTATAATGTGAAGGCTATTCCCAGTTATCTTGGTGGAGAATATATTCTGTGATTTCTTAACTCAACTTAATGAAATTAACTTAGCCCAACTTAATGAAATCAATTTAATGAAATCTTAAAAATATTATCCGAACAAACAAATGCACAGAGCTGCAACATTCCCTCTGTCTGGAGTTAGATTGTCTTACAGTAAACACATACACACATACACGTGTACGCGTGTGCTCTCACACTCTTTCTCCTGCATTTACTACATCTCAGTTTTTGATAAACAACGTAACTTCTTGACTTTTTTTTTACGAAGTATTTAAATGCTTTTGTAATAACTTGTTTAATTTTTTTACCCCATTAACACTCCAGAAAATAATCATTTCTATTTTGTTATGTTTTCTGCTACTCCTCACATATACCTGATGCTGGAATCCAACAAATTTTTTAATGAATACGTAACGGATATAATGAGCTAAATAATAACCTCACTGAACTTAATGTTATGAAATCAAGTGTTGCTGTCATCCCGAGTGCTGTGGAGATAGAAAATTGTAAAAGAGACTAGTTGGAATCGTGTCCATAAATTATTTACACTTACTAATAACAAAGTACAAATCACATTCTAAGTAGCTCAACAGAATGCATGAGGCTTTTGGGAAACTCTTCAGAACACTACTCACAAATGAATGATATTCAGTATGATTACTTATCTTAAAACCTCTATGTGAATATTAAATTTGTAGAATTCCCCAACAAGACTCTCTCTAATTGATTCCATTATTTAGCCTATCCATTTGTTGTAAAATGCTCTCTACTCTTTCCTGAAGCTATGTTCTTACCACATCAAAGTCAATTGAATCCTTATTCCTCATAGACAAATTCCTGAGGGCAATGAGAAGCACTTGGCAATTGTGAGTGATGGATAAAGTACTTCTACATACAACATGACTCTTTTTCTGGACCCAGTCCCTGGCTCCACATTTTATATGTGATTTTTGCCTCTCCAGCTCTTAATACAGTGACTGACATCTTGTAGATTCTCAAGTACTATTTGTTATATGTGGAATGAAGATACAGCACTTGAATTGAAACTAGAAAAAAGGCAACTCTTCACGGTTTGTGTTTATGTACCCAGAAATGGTTGTTGTTACACACAAACACCATGCTGAAATATAATCATCTGAGGAAATAAAGCTAAGCTGAGATAATTACCACAAAGGCTATTTTTAGTCAATAATAATTATATGTTAACCAACTGGTATTTTCTGCCAAACGAGAGATGGCATTTTTGTTGATGATACATTGCATGTGTTCATTCTACAGCTGCATCCTCATGAAACAACAGGCTTCCTCTAAGACTGCAATAGGAATTAACTCTCAGACCATCCACTCTTTTTATCATTTCTCTATCTGTATGCTTCATTTGATTTAAGTAGGGTTACCGGCTCTTTCTAAATGATTTATTTTTTTCCTATTTTTTTCTCAGCATAACATTTTTTTCCTTTCAAAATTCAAGTTGAACAGTTAGAGAAAAATAAAGAGAGCTCTCCCACCCTTAAAAAACCTCGTAATTGTCGTATTTTTTTAATGAGATAAACTTTTAAAAAAAATTTTGGAGACTAAATATGATAACTTACGTGCTAAAGTTTTATACTGTATAGAAGGTTGATAGGAGCATATTAATCTGAATGCAGAAACTATCTAGACCTCAGTAAAAATTGGAATCTTAGTGCCTCATTTAAGTGAAGAAGTTTGAATTAAGAAGAGAGATCATGTGACTCTGAGGTCCAGAGTGAAGTCTCAGAATTATTGACTGGTAGTCCAGAGTTTTTGTCCTATCTTTGCAGGCAACATCATCTTCTGCTAATTAACTATCTTTAACTTTGCCAGGAAACTACACACAGCAATATTACACTGTCTTTCTATGATTGCTTGAGATACTGATATTGGTTTAATGGGGACCATAAAGCTCATGTGATGTTAGAAATACAAGAAGAGAAAAATATGGAAAAGAGGGAGCTGTTCAAGGGGGTTAATGCATGTGGGTTTTAGGAACCACATGGATATACTACTTTTGGAACTCAGAATGGAAATCAACATTTACTAACACTTGACTTATGCACACCATCAATTTTGATTAGTATGCACTATTTTAGCATATTTTACTAATGCAAAGTCTTCCAAGGAATGAATAAACAATAGTAGGATAGTTGTTAACAATAAGACCTTTTATAATTATATCTGTGCTTTCTTATGACTACTATTAAAATGTAGTCTTCACTACTGACACAGATCATGTAAAAAGTATAGCACCCATAAAAGAGTGATTATACTCTAAGGTCATTCTATCTGATAACAGCTAAAACAGCACACATTCAAGGATCTGCGTGAATATACTGAGAAAATACGGCATCTAGAAAGAAGGAATTTTGAAGTGGCATATGAAATGGCTAACAGCACAAATGTTAACGTCATACAAATCTGGATTTGAGACCTGGGTTTTCATCTTAATAACTCTATGACCTTCATTAACTAAGTTCTCCAAACTACAGCTTCCTAATCTATACATCTATAGCATCAATATCTAAATCATAAATATGAAATTAACTATTATATGTAGAACACTTACTGTGATTTTAGCACATAAAATATAAATAATAAGCATTTGTTCTAATTATAAACAATGTGTAAATAATTGTTTCAACATTCTTTTTATTAAACACATGACAGAAATAATATATTAAAAATATTTCCTTTCTACTCCAAATGAATGAGAGAAAAATGCAAGATTAGTTGTAGGGGTGGATATATGAGGAAAACAATATTTTTACATTTATTTTTTCATTTATCTTGTTCATTGTACAAGGGGGAATTAAAAAAACTCAGAGTTTATGTATTTAAAAAATTGTGTATTTATTCTTACATGTTTAAACTTCAGTCACCTTCAAAGTATTCTCCATCTGATGCAAAAGACTTATCGAGACGCTTTTTCCACTGCTCCAAGCAGTTTTTGAATTCGTCAATTTTGATTCCTTTTTGTGCTACTGCCTTTTTTGTGTCACCTCTTTCACACTGGCAAAACATTTTCCTTTGAAGGCTTCTTTCATATGAGAAGACAAAAAAAAAAGTTGCTCGGGTGAGATCAGGTGAATAGGGAAGGCAACAGGATCATGCTGATTTTGGTTAAAAACTGCTGAACACTCAGTGCAGTGTGGAAGGGTGTGCTTGCAAATCAGTCATCATGAAATGGGCAAATGGGTTGAAAGAATCTCCAAAAACAGTTCACTGAAGCTGAACACAGCCTCTCACAACAATGTTAGCTGGTCCACTGATGCTGGTGGGTTCCTAGGACATTTTCCTAACTGGGGAAGCCTTTACCACAAGGGATCCGCCCCTTTTGTTGGGGGCTCCCCACCTTGTATATCTTACTAAATTTCACAGCCAGCTGATAGGATTATTTATTAGTTATCAGAACTCTAGTGTCCTAAGGGCAAATCATATTAACTTAGGGCATTGAGAATCTGAGTTCATTTAGTAACCACGTGTATGAACCAGAACAAGGAATTACTCATCTTTTCATCCGTATAATACAGGGTTGGTTCGGATGGCCATAAGGCTCCTTTTAAACATAACTATTTGCTGATATAATAATGTCTCCTTCAATTTATTTTTTCTTCTATTGTTCAAATTAGAAGTCAACTCAGGGCTTCACTTTTTTATGCCATTTTAGATTATTTCACTTCTTTCTCCTGAAGCCCGAAAATACTGGCAAACTGTAGAATCAGTAAAACATACTGAGGCTCTAGTCTGGTGACCTATAATTTTACAAGCTGTTCTAGATTTTATTATCTATAACTAGTTTCTTTGAAGTAGAAGTGTTCACTTTGATATCATGATAATAGAAAGGTGCAAAAAGTCTCAGTCTTAAGAATATAAATTGCTGAGCTGTATTTTAGAGTTCTTCGTTTCACATTTTTCATTTTTATGTTTCACAAATAAAGATGTGTGCTTTCACAAAAACATATACACACACACATAATCGCATTTATACCCTGAAAATATCACATATGTGCCTAATAATCACATTCATACCCTGAAAATATCACATATGTACCTAATATCACACATGGGTGACAAACATGTTAAACTAAGTAAATTTAATTATACAGGATATTATTTTCACAATAGTACTATATTCAGGACAGCCTATTAGATTAGCAAGCTATTTTATCGATCACTTTGTCTTTAATTTTTTAATTTTAATTCCAGTGTTTTATTTGTATTTTAATTTTATATGTTGTACTTGAATTCCAGTGCCCCTGATTTAAACTAATTACAACAAACTTTTAAAAATTGCATGTAAATACATTGTTTTATAGACGTTAATTATTTATACTCATTATTAAGTTTTTCAGTATAATTTAAATAATATATATTTTTCTTTCTATGAAGATTTTTGAATAAAAATCTCCTTTGGCTTTATTTGAAAGAATTTATTACCTTCACAATGATTGTATTTGTTTTCCTTCTCTGAGAAACTAAAGTTATTGGTATAAAATGTATATTTATATTGAATTTTTTGGCATTTATATACTTTCTATTTCTTTCAAAAGTATATATGAATAAATAAGGTTAAACCAAAGTATCTCTAATGTCATTAAACAAAACTGCTAAAAATTGAATAACTTAGATCTAAATGAACATAGAATGTTTTGATGGTAGGCTAAGAAATGAAGCCATCTATTCTACTTCTGCAGAACCATGGCAAAGTGGGATGGAATTCTATCTACAGATTGTTTAGCCCTTGAATTCTAGTTGCTGTTAGAAGTGCCAAGTCAGGGTAAATTGAGGCGTGTGGTGAAAAAAATAATATTTAATTTAATAAGGGCTAATTCAGTTTTCTAGCTCAGTGAACATTTGTGCATTCTCAAGAAAAAAGAGACAGAGCTTTGGAACTTGTTATTTTTCTTCACTGCACAGCTTGTGGAAAGCAGGCTTTACATTGGCTTAATTAAAGAACTATTAAAGAGGTAAATCAGGCCAGGCACAGTGGTTCATACCTGTAATCTCAGTTCTTTGGGAGGCCAAGGCAGGTGAATCACTTGAGACCAGGAGTCTGAAACCAGGCAACACAGCAAGATTTCATCTCATGAAAAGAATTTAAAAATTCGCCAGGACTGGCAGCACGCTCCTGTAGTCCCAGCTACTCAGGAGGCCAAGGAGGGAGGATCATGTGAGCCCAGAAGGTCGAGGCTGCAGGGAGCTATGATCACTCCTCTGCACTCCAGCCTGGACAACACAATGAGATACCATCTCCAAAAAATAGAAGATAAAGATGGGCAATTGAAATAGCACATATGGAAGTCTACAGATGAGAGAATGTGGTCGATTCTAGGACCTGAAAGAAGTTTGTTTTTAGTGGAATGTAGACATAGAGCTTGTTATACATGGGTGATGGAGACTGGAGGCATGAAGGGGGATGAGGTTGGAAAATTATGCAGAGATTGAATTATGTAGGGTTTCATATAACATAAACAATTGGAACTGATGCTGTGAAAAAATAACATGTTTTAAGCAGAAAGTGATTAATCAGATTGCTATTTTAAAAATTGAGGTTTGAAACTATTGTAGCTTTAGTATTTTAGATCCTCTTAATAATATAGAACAGCAGTTAACTCACAAGCATTTTAAATGAGTGACATGACTTACATTGCATTTTGCTTAAAAATTTCAGGGAAAGGACTTAACAGGCCACTGTTCCTGAGGGCGCTCTTGAGAATGTGGGAGACAAATGAAATGGATGTATGAAATATTTTAAAAAGCATATATCCTGATATAATTTTCTCTTATGAGAGTAATGTGGAGAATTAAAGCAACTATCAAAATAACCCTTTTCAGGAGCAATCATTATTCTGAATAACAAGATTATTATTTTTTAGCATACCTTTTGTTATTTTAATAGCTTTGGGGGTACACGTGATTTTTGGTTACATGGTTGCTTTGTATAGTGGTGAAGAATCTGGGCTTTTTACATGTATCCCCAGCACCTCCATTACTGCACATTGTATTCTAAAAGTGATTTTTTTCATCCCATCCTTCCCCCTTCTGTGTCTCCAATATCTATTATGCCATTCTATATGCCTGTGCATACCATTAGCTTAGCTCCTACTTATTATTGAGAACATACGGTATGTGGTTTTCCATTCCTCGTTATTTGATTTAGGAGAATGATCTCCAATTCCATCCAAGTAGCTGGAAAAACAATATTTTGTTCTTTCTTATGACTGAGTAGTATCACACGATGTGTTTGTGTGTGTATCACATTTTTATTGTCCACTGATCAATTGATGGACATTTAGATTGTAGGTTGATTCCACTTCTTTGCAATTGTGAATTGTGCTGCTATAAGCATGTGGGTGCAAGTGTTTTTTGTTTTTTTTGTTTTTTTTTGTTGTTGTTGTACAATGACATCTCTTTCTTTGGATAGATACCAAGTCATGAGATTGCTGATGAATTGCACATTTATTAATTCAATGAGAAATTTCCACAAAAGTTGTGCTATTTTACACTCCCACTAACAGTTTATAAGTATTCCTTCTTCACTGCATTTGTACCAACATCTATCAATTTTTAAATTTTTAACAATGGCCATTCTAACTGGTCTAAGATAGTATCTCATTGGGTTTTTAATCTACATTTCACTGATAATTAGTCTGTTCATGTCATTTTCTTCTTCCTTAGGATTGCTTTGGTTATTTGGGCTCTTTTTTGGTTTCATATGACTTTTGGAATTGTTTGTCTTAATTCTGTGGAAAAAATAATGTTAAAATAGGAGTCTAAACAAAAGGCTTTTTAAAATGTGTACCCTACTATCATTTGCTGATGGTAGCACAGATTTTATTACTCTACAGTTAAATGACCATCAAGGGGGCCCTCAAAAATCTCGGAATTTATTCATTAAGAACTATGTATTTATTCTTACATGTTTAAACTTCAGTCACCCTCAAAGTACTCTCTGTTTGATACAATACACACCTACTGAGACGCTTGTTCCACTACTCAAAACAGTTTTTGAACTTGTCAATTTTGGTGTCTTTTAGTGCATCTGCTGTTTTTTTGTTTCACTTCTTTCACAATGCACAGTGGCAAATGTTTCCCTTTGAGGGCTTTTCTTTGCTTTTTTTTTAATGGGAGAAATAAACAGCAACAACAAAAAAGGTGCTCAGGGTGCAATCAAGTGAATAGGGAAGGTGGGATATGAGGGTGATGTCCTTTTTGATCAAAAGCTACTGATCACTCAGTGTGGTATGAGTAGGTGGGCTCTTAAATCACACATCATGAAATGGGCAAATGCATTGAAAGAATCGCCAAAAAAATAAAAAAAAGAGAAAAAGAAATTCACTGAAGTCAAACATAGCCTCTCACAACAATGCTAGCTAGTACACTGATGCCCATTAGTTCCTAGAACACTTACCTATTGTCAAAAGCCTGTACTAAAAAGAGCCCACCCTCCAAAAGATAATTCTGGGTTTTTTGGGGTGTCCTCTTGTACTTCTGTATTTATAGTTTTTTATAGTATATTATCTTTCTGCAATATGGATAATTCATACATAGTAATAGTGTTAGAATTCCTTACTAATACTGTTATCAAGAGTTGATAGTGACACAAGAGAGTTCAAGATCCAGATGATAATTTGATGATGGAAAAATAAATAAGTTCGTCCTGTTCTTTCAATGCATAGCTCCTTCCTTTATAGAAAAAAAAGTAGTTCATATTCTCAGAATTGTTTTCACATAATATACTCTTTACCTCTGTCTTAATCAGCTCAGGTTACCACAACAAAATTGCATAGATTGGGTGGCTAAACAACAGAACTGTATTTTCTCACAGACCTGGAGCTTAGAAGTCCAAAATCAGGGTGTTGGTAGAACTGGTGTCCTCTGAGGCATCTATCTTGTTTTGACTTGCAGACAGCTGCTCTCCAGCTACCTCTTCCCAGATGGTCCCTCTCTGCACTTCAGTGTTTATTTTTTAAATGTTCAAATTCCCTCTTCTTATAAGGATACCAGTCAGATTGGATTAAGACCCACACTATGGTCTTATTTTAACAAACGATCTCTTTAAAGATTCTTGTCCAAATAAAGTAAAATTGTGAGGTGCTGGGGTTAACATGTGAATTTCAGAAGGGCACAGTTCAGCCCATCACAACCTCCAAAGTCTTCAATGGCACCTTTTTGCCAACCCCAAAATAGCTCTAACTTTCCTTCCAGGCGTTTTCCGTTTGCTTTACTCTTACGGATTAAAGTATACCTTTTCTTGCACATGAGTTTCTTTTCCCAGCAAATACCTACACTCCTTTTTTCTCTTCCATTTCACTAAATCCTCACTAGTACTGGCTTTATGACACAGCTCAAGGTCTTCACAAATTATGTTATAAATAAAATCCTTTGCTAAGATAAGAACAAGCCAGTGTAAAATTTTCCTCTTAATTTTGCATTCTTTTCATTGAATTCTCACCGAGAATAGGAATAAAGCTTCATATCCATTTTGAATCTTCATGTGTGTTGTACATATTATACACAAGGATAGAGTGCTGAGTATGTATTATATTCTCAAATGATCCCATTTAGTTGAACTTCTGATTAGTGGAATATTCAGTTACCTGATTCTGCTAATTTTCAGTTTTATTGTAATAGGCTTGGTGAATTTTCAGCTCTGATTTTTCACTCATCGTATTCCTCTATAATCCTCTGCACTGCTGAACGGGCTGACCACTGAGTGTTTCAGATAGCCTTCTAGGCATGAGGGTACTGCACAGCTATTACCTTGTGGATTGTCAGGCTTGTTTTTCACTAATATGGGTAGCCATCTAGGTGTCCTCATCATACCTCAGTTTTCCTTGTCTGCCTTTTCAAGAAAGTAATCTTACTCAATACAGAACATTTTCTTTGAACAAATCAAGGCTACACAAGCATCTGTGCTCTTTTGTGATAATCTTGAAAGTCATAGACACCATTGGACTACATTACTATGTGAGATGAAAGATTCATGCTGATATTCACAAATTATCAGTATTTGTTTTCAGAACATTTATAAAGTAATGCTTGGAAGTGAATTGCTACATGAACTACATACCCATTAACTTAAGTTAGTTCCCCTATGTGGTTTCTTAAAATAGAAATTCTGTAATATGGCTTCTTCACCTTGGAATAGTAAACAGAATGCCAAAAAGAGAAAAGGGCCCTTGGTAGTTAATGTTTCTTTATTGTTTATTCTTTATTGTTGCATAATCTCTTAAAGAGAGAAAAACAGTATACAATGTCAGTAGCTCCCACTGTGTTAGCTTTTTACTGTCCTAACATATGTCCTAAAGTTTAAAAAGCAATAAAAGGCTGCTCCTTCTACAGTCATTAGCTTTGGCTGCTATAGTCAATCATCCACAGAGGTCAGAGCAGTACTGATTTTTTCCATCCTCACTGCACAGTCAACACTAGCCATCATGCTCATTTATCATTAAAGGAAACATGAACCAAGGAAACTGCCAAGACTCAAAAGTGAAATTGCAGTGTAAGAAAACTCTCATCCCTTTGTTGAAGAAAGGTTCCCCAGGCATGCTAAATAAACAATAAAAATATAAGATGTTAACACTATAAATGGAAGTATTATCCCATCTATTAATTTAAGGTGGATTAAGTTTTAAAACATTTTTTTCACCCAAAAAATGGTATGAAAAAAATGACAGAAATATGTAGATAGTTTAAGACGAAATTCACTCTTGTCTCAGTGACTTATGCCATAGTTAGAAAAGCAAATAGAATTATTTAAACAGAATGTTGTTGATCTATCTATAAAGTCAAGAAGTTGAAAACTACATATAAATTGGTAATGTTTGAGTATCTTTGATGGGTTATATAACCTTGAAACAAATCTGTCTGGACGAATGATACCACTTAACAAGGTCGTATGAACAAATAAAGTAGAAACCTAAGCATTGTTATCTTTATTTTTATCTCACTCCCTAAAAAGACTGAGTTAAATCACATTTTATTTTAATTCAAGCACATTCATTGATAATGTAGTTTGCATTTCTTAGGTCATTTTATAAAAGATAATGTATTGCAGTCTTATAAGTCACTAGAGTTACTTTCCAAGTCTTCTGACATTCATTAAAATTGTTATAATTGGGTAAAATACATATAAATTATAAAACATGGAAGTGGGCATCCAATCATAATTACAAAATCTACATCTAATTAGTCTTATCAAATACAAATGGTAGCACTACATACTTTTTTTCAGTTAAAAAGAGGCATGATATGGTAATTGTTACTAGTGTTCAACTTTCACTTCAGTTTCTGACCAGCTCTGGTCCAGGATATTCTTCTTGTGCTTTTGGCCAGAATTTTCTGATTATTTGAATTATTGGTCTCTTTCTCTGAGCTAAAATTTTCAAACTGTGTTTGCACTACTTTGGCTTTGTGTTTTTAAGTTTTGGGAAGAGTACCACCACAGTAAGTTATTTCCCCATATGTTTATTTATATTCTTAAGAATACTTTTTGCTTGTGTCCACATACCTCTGACCAATCCCAGATGTGCCTCCTCAAGAAGTTGCTGGGTATTGGTGTGAGAGTTCATCTGGTAACATCACATAGAATATATGTTCATGACCATTTTCTAGTTTGATAATGTGATGAAATGTATGAACACTTGCCTTCTAAAAACGCTCATTACACAGTTACATATAATTCCAAGACTTATTCATAATCTTAATACAAAAAATTGTTTTAGAGGTGCTTTTCAATGCTTTTTCTTGGAATTTTTCACCGTATGTGTATTATTTTTGTTGTTCTTTTGTCCCTTGGTTATATTAAGCTGCTTATTAATAGAAAAAACAGTGCGTAAGAAGTTGGAATATCTATTTCCATATAAATCTGTGATAAAATTTATTTCAACTTATATAATTTATTAAACTGAGTCACCCCTGAAGCAAATGCATTATTAAGCAGTTAAAAAATTCATGACATGTCCTTAACACAGTAAGAGTGCCTTAGAGGAGCTCATTCATCCGATAAATATGTGTTTAACAAAATTGCTTGAAATGAATCTCCTTTATGAGTTTTTGTAATTATTGTTCTTATTTAAGACTAAGATATATATATATATGGCATGAATAAAAGAATGTGTTTTTCACATAGGGTCGTGGTTTGTTTTTGAATGCAAATATTCACAGTCTTTCTTTGTGAGTATGTAGTAGGATGCTTTGTTGCATCATTAAATGTTCTCAGTAGGCTGGGGTGTCATAAAGCATGTTTTCTACATTGTTCATAACTACATTTCTATTTTTCTTATTTTTTGCAATTCACATGTGTAATCCAAAAACACACAATGATGGCAGTATAAAGTACCATTTTGATTGGATATTGATTATACAATAGGAAAACATTATTTATTTTTATTTATTTATTATTTATCTAACCAACTTAAATAATTTTAAAATTACTTTCTGTTTTTCTGGCTACTATATTTGCATCCCAAAGATTCTTACAATTGTAGTAAATCAAGGAATATTTTTAGCCCAAATTATTGTATAATTACTTTAATTTTTCCTTAGAATCAACCGAAACACTACTCTCTGCAGTTTTATGCATTTCTTTATTTTTTATTTCTTAACATTGTAATCAATTTATATATTTAAATGTCCATTTAGGAATAGTAGTTATAATCTTACTTTTGAGGGTAAAAGTACCTTAAAGACAGGAAGGAGCATTTTTATTTCATTACAACTTCATCTAAGTTTTTAATGAAAATTCTGATCATTTTCTTTACTTACTGAATTTACCAAATCAACTGTGAATTGAAAGAAGTGAATGGCTATTAGCAAGTAAGCTTATTTAAAATAAAATCTTTTTGATGATTAGTGAGGCTGAGCATATTTTCATGTATCTGTTGGCTTCTTGTATGTCTTCTCTTGAGAAAGTGTCTAGTCATATCTTTTGCCCACTTTTTAATAGTACTGTTTGGTTGTTTTTCCTCTCAGCATTTTTGAGTTCCTTGTAGATCCTGGGTGTTAGGACTTTGCCAGATAAACAATTGACAAATATTCTTTACCATTCTGAGAAATACAAATTAAAACCACACTGAGATACTACCTAATTCTAGTCAGGATGGCCATCATCAATAATTCAAAAACAACAGATGCTGGAGAGGATGCGGGGAAAAGGGAGCACTTTTACACTGTTGGTGGGAGTGTAAACTAGTACAACCTCTGTGGAAAACAGTGTGGCAGTTCCTAAAAGATCTAAAAATCGACCATACAACCCAGAAATCCCTCTTCTTGGAATATACCTGGAGGAACTCAAATCATTTTACAAAAAAGATATTCTCACATACATGTTTATTGCAGCACTATTCACAAAAGCAAAAAAATGAAACCACTGTGCTGCCCATCAAAAATGGATTGATTTAAAAAACTGTGGTATATATAAACAATCAAATATTATGCAGTCATAAAGATGGGCACAATTATGGACTTCCCAGTAACTTGGATGAGTTTAGAGTCTACAATACTCAGTGATTTGTCACAGAAACAAAAAACTCAGTACCACATGTTCTCACTCATAAGTGGACCCTGAATATATATCATAATACTATAAGAAAGGGTTTGGCAGTAGCTGGACACCGCCAGGGAAGAGGAGCATATAACATTAATAAGGGTACCTGATCTCCAAACCAGCTGAAGTGGGGACCAAAGGGAGGCCCAAAGATTACCTGTATCATGACCACTTATCTTCCAAATCATGAATTGTTCCCCTCATCTTTAAAAGAAATTTAAAAAATTAGAAAATAAAATTAAATCTTTTAAGGGACTAGAAGTAAATTCCCCTATTTAAGTTGATGGTAATGTACTTCCTGTTTTGGCAGCATGAAGACTTCAACATTTTTCCAAAAAGCAAGTACATTGCTTGTCAACTTATTTTGTCTCGGGGTTGTGGATGCTGGGAATTGCGAGATTGGACAGCCGCATCTGGTTGCCTGCTGATGAGGGCCTCATGTTGCATCACAACCTGGCAGAGAAACAGAGGGAACTGTGGCTATGCAACAAAAAAAAGGCCAAATGGGAGAGGAAATACCACTTTTAACAACTCACTCTTGCAAGAATGAGTCTCTAGTCCCATGAGGACTAACCAAGTCTCAAGAGAAAGACATTAACCTGTCTTCATAACCTAATCCCCCTTTAAAAACACTTCCTCTCAGCACTGCTACATTGGGGACCAAGCCTCAATATAAGGTTCAGTGGGAATGAACTTTATTCAATCCATAGCATTTTGCCCTTGATTCTCTAAAACTCATGTCCTTCTGTAACACAAAATACATTAATCCCATCCCAATGGTTCCAAAAGTCTTAATTTCATTCTAGTCATTGAATCAACAGTCGAATGTTCAAAATCTCATCTGAGAGAACCAAAGCAAGTTTTTTTCGGATGCAATTCTGTAAAGTCAAAAACAAGTTTATCTACTTCCAAAGTAAAATGGTGGGACAGGAATAGAGTAAACATTGTCATTTCAAAAGGGAGAGATAGGTAAAAAGAAAAGAGTAATTGGCCCAAAGTAAACTAGTAGGGCAGACATAAAATTTTTTTTTTTTTTTTTTTTTTTTTTGAGTTGGAGTCTCACTCCATCGCCCAGACTGGAGTGCAGTGGCTGCTCCCGGCCACCTCAGCCTCGACCCAGGGCTCCGGCGATCCTTCCGCCTCAGCCTTCCGAGTAGCCGGAATTACAGGCGCGCGCTACCATGCCCAGTTGATTTTTGATTTATTGTAGAGATGAGGTCTCACCAAGTTGCCCAGGCGGGTCTCAAACCCACGGGCTCAGGCAATCCACTCCCCTCAGCCTTCCAAAGGCACGGGGTTACAGGCTGAGCCACCGAGCCCGGCTCAGACATAAAATCTTAATGCTCCAGAATAATTGTACACTCTATGCACTTCTTCCTGGGTACACAAAGATAGGGGTGGGCTCCCAAGGCTTTGGACTACCCACCCTTATGGCATTGCTGGATGCAGCTCATGTGGCTGCTCTCATAGGCTTAGAGTTGCATGCTGGTGCCAGCAGCTTTCACAGACTGGAACTGCATGCTGCCGATGACTTTATAGTTCTGGGTCCAAAAGGCGGTGGTCCTGTACCCATAGTTCTACTAAGCATTCTAGAGGCGACTCTATGGTGGTTCTGCCCCTACAACAGGGACAGAGCTTTCAGGCTTTTTGACACATTCTTTGAAATCTATGTGAAGGGTGCTATACCTCTACAACTCTTGCATTATACATGCCTGCTCAATTAGTACAACTTGGATGTAGAAGCTGCCAAGGTTGACTGTTTGTGCTCTCCAAACTTCAGCATGAGTCACACCTGGAGCCTTTCAACAATGACGTCAGTGTCTAGGCCAGATGGGATGTATGGACCAGCATCCTGAGGTGGCCCAAGGTAGTGAGCCTGTGGAGTGTACACCAAGCTAGTCTCCCCAAACCCTTCTGCCCTCCAATGTTTGTGGACCTGTGATGGAAGGGACATTCTAGAAGGCCTCCAAGTTGCCATCAGGTTCTTTTTTCTCTTGCCCTGATGAATAACCTCTGTCTTTGTTCTATCCACACAAATCTCTTTAGCAAAAGGTTGCTGGGCCACCCCCTTGGTTTTCTCCTCTGAAAATTCTCTTTTATTCTCTACCATAAGACCAGCCTACAAACTTTCCAAATCTTTCCACCCAGCTTTCCTGTCTTCTAGCAGTTCACTGTTAGCAGTTAGAAATGACCATTTGGCAACCTGGGCACTTTCTGTTTAGAAATTTCCACAAAACCTGAGAATATGGATACAGTGCAGCCAAGTTCTTTGCTAATGTATAACAAGGATGGCCCTTATTCCAGTTCCCTATAAGATATTCCTTATTTTCACCTGAGATATCATCAGAATGCCTTTTACAGTTTATATTTCTTTCTTTCTTTCTTTCTTTTTTTTTGAGTTGTAGTCTCACTTTGTCGCCCAGACTGGAATGCAGTGGCCACTTCCGGCCACCGCAGCCTCGACCTGCTGGACTCTGGTGATCCTTCCGCCTCAGCCTTCCGAGTAGCCGGAATTACAGGCATGCGCTACCACACCCGACTGATTTTTTGATTTATTGTAGAGATGAGGTCTCGCTGCCCAGGCGGATCTCGAACCCGCGGGCTCAGGCAATCCACTCACCTCAGCCTCCCAAAGGCGCAGGATTACAGGCTGAGCCACCGTTTATATTTCCATCAGCATTCTGGTCTTGACCTCTTAGCAATTTCTAAGTTTTAAGTTCTTTTTGTCTTCTAGCTCTTACCAGCATCATCCTCCATAATCCATTTACAGAAGTCAAGGGTATTTTTTTCTATTTTGCTTCTACAAATTTTTCTACTCATTACCTATTACCCAGTTCCAAAGTTGCTTCCACATTTTTAGTTATTTGTTTACTAACACCACCACATCTCAGTACAATAATTTTGGAGACTAGAAAGTCCAATATTGGGCAGCCTGTTTTTTAAAAGTAGGATTTATTGAGAGGACAGAAAAGCTCCTACAGTGACAGGGGACCCAAAGAGATTGCCCTGGGCGGCCCATTTGGTGAGGACCTTTTACTGCTTCAACTTATAGCAGAAAGTAGAAGGGAAAGCAGGTTCATGAAAACAGACCAGAAACAAGAGGCAGCCTTACTTTATAACAGCCATTTTAACAGTAACTAACTGATCTTGTTTTGTGAGAGTGAGAACTCACTCCCAAGAGATCATATGAATCTCTTCATGTGGATGGATGCCTTGTAACCCAAATGCCTCTTAAAGGCTCCATCTTCTAACACTTCCACATGACACAAAGTAATTTACAGATCAACCCAATCTCTATCAAAATTCTATTTTTTTTTGCACAGAAATGAAAAGAATACTTAAGTTCATATGGAATCACAAATGATCCCCAATAGCCCAAATAATCTTTTAGCATAAAAAAACAAATTTGGAGGCATCATACTACTTGACTTTACATTATAAAGTGATTGTAGTTCTGACTGAAAAGCAGACACATAGATCAATGAAAAAGGATAGAAACCCCAGAAATTTACCCACACATTTATAATCAACTAATTTTTGACAAAAGTGCCAAGAACACACAATGAAAAACAAAACAAAACAATCTCTTCAATAAATGGTGTTGAGAAAACTAGTTATACATATGCAGAAGGATGGAATTCAACTGTATTATGAATCATATACAAAATCAACACGAAATGAATTAAAGACTTAAGTCCTAAAACAATAAAATAATAATAAAAATTAAAGACATAAGCTCTAAAACAAAAACAAAACTACTAGAGGAAAACATATGGAAGAGCTTTCACTGCATCAGTCTGAGCAATGATTGTTTTTTGTTGGTTTGTATGCTTGTTTGGATATGACTCTAAAAAGCAACAAAAACAAAAATAGGCAAATAGGATGGCATCAAATGGAAAAGCTTCTGCACAGTAAAAGAAACAATCAACAAAGTAAAAGACAAGGCACAGAATAGGAAAAAATATTTACAAATCATACAATATCTAAAATATACAAGGAACTCAAGCAACTTAATAGTTAAGAAAACAAAAGATCCAATTTAAAAATGGAGAGAGGAACTAAACAGACATCATACAAATGACTAATAGGTTTATAAAAAAAAAGTGCCTAGCATCACTAATCATTAGGGAAATGCAAATTAAAACCACAATGAGATATCATTTTACAAGTTAGGAAAAGTTTTTTTAAAAAATAAAAAAAAAAAGAAAGATAAAGAGGCAGAGAAATGACAACTCTCATACATTGTTGATGATATTGTAAAAGAGTAAGGAGTTTCCTCAAAAAACTAAACCTGGAACTACCATATGACTGAGTAGTCTCACTTGTGGGTCTATCACAAAAAGAACTGAAGTTACTATGTTTGAGTGATATCGGCACTGCCATATTCACTGCAACATTTTTACAAAAAGCAAAGATATGAAAACAACCTACATGTCATCAACAGATGAATAAAAAAATGTGGTGCATATATGCAGTAGAATACTATTCAGCTGTAAAAAGGAGAGATTCTATCATTAGCAACAGCAGAGATGAATCTGGAAGACATTATGCTAAGTAAAATGAGCCAGACACAGAAAGACATATGCTGCATAATCTCACTTATATGTGGAACTGAATAATTTGAACTCAAAGAAAAAGAGTGTAGGAGAAGGGTTACCAAAGTTTGGGGAAAGAGGAGCAAACAAGGAGTTGTTTATCAATGGGTGCAAAGTTTCAGACAGAAAGATTTTGAGAAATTTTGCACACCAGGGTGAGTATCATCCATAATAATATGCTATATATTTCAAAATATCTAAAAGAGTAAATGTCATATGTCTCAAAATAAAAAATGATAGGTAAGTAATGTGATGGACATGTTAATTATCTTGATTTAAAAAATCAATGTACTATTTGTAAGAGACGGGACTCACTTTATTGAAAGATAAAATTCAATTTTAAGTAATTGGATTTAACAATCTATACCATATAATCAGTGACCAAAAGAGAGCTAGAGTAGCTATATTAAAATCAAACAAAAATATGTTTAAAGAATGTGACTAGCTGTGAAGAAGGTTATCTAAATTAAAATGGGTTAATATATAAGGAAAATATAACAATTATAAAAGTACTAACACTAGAGTTTTAAAAATATGAAGCAAATCTTGCAGGATTGAAGAAAAGAAATACATATTTCAGCAAATATAATTGATATTTTAATCCTCTTTTAGTCATTGATAGAAAAAGCTAAATGAAAATGTAGAAAACTTGAAAAATACCATCAACCAACTGGGTCTAATCAACATCTACATAATATTTCACACAACAACGACAGAATACAAATTACTTTCGTGCATACATGGAGCATTATCAAAGACACATCATATGGCAGGTAGTAACACTATTCTCAATATACTCAAAAGGACTGAAGTCATATGAAGTATGCTCTCTGACCCCAATAGAATTCTATTAGGAATCGACAAGAAAATGCATATTAGTGAGACCTTAAAGATGTGAAATTTTAATCACATTGGTCAATAAGATCTTAAGAGAAATATTAGGAAAAATTTTGATATGAATGAAATTGGAATTGCAAAATATAAAAATGTATGGAATGCAGCTAAAACAATGTTTAGAGGGAAATATGCAGCTTTAATAACTATTTTTAAAAAAAGAAAACAGCAACATTAAAATTATTAGATTCTACTTCACGAAACTAAAGACACAAATCAAATCCAAAGTTACTAAAAGAGAATGAACAGTAAATATCTGAGGGGAAAATGCAAAAAAAAGTAGAACACAGAAAAATACAGTAGCTAAAACTTATTCTTTTTTAAAGATAAAAAAAGAAGAAATATAGACTTTTAATTAGACCCAATAAAAAATAAGGAGAGAAGAAACAAATTACCAAATTGGAAATAAGAGAGACCTTACTATAAATAATTTATCAATTGAAAAAGGACTATAAGGGAAAAGTATGAATCACTTTAATCCAATAAATGTGAAAACCTAGATGAAATAAATAAATATATACAAGACACAAATTACCAAACTAAGTAAAAAAGGTAAATCTTAAAATATCTATATTAAAACAATAATTTATTAGAAGACAAAAAATTTTTAAAGTGACAAAATTTTTGAAGTCACTTTACTACAGGTGATATATGAACAGCAAATAAAAACTTAAAATATGCTCAACTTTCTTCATTATTAGTGGAATATGTTACTGGAACACCAGGGATTCGATCAAGGTCCCCATTGTCTGCCACACAGAAAACCCATCACTGAGACAATGAGTATTTTCAAGAAGAAGGCTTTTTATTTTAGTAACATCAGTCAAGAAAAATGGGAGGGTCTTTCTCAAATCTATCTCTTCATCCCCCTCCCTATCAGGGGTTTATATATTTAGGCAGAAATAAGGAAAAGAAATAGAAAAAGGTAAAGAAGAGGAGTCAGTAAACAGGATGTGTCTGACATCACTTTGTCTGGATGCAGTGATCTGGTGAATTTTAGTTTCTTGATACTAAAGGCCTGAAAGTTAGTTTCCTGAGAAAAGAATTCAGATAAGACAAATGTAAATTTTTTTGTTTTTTTTTTGAATTGGAGTCTCACTCAGTTGCCCAGACTGGAGTGCAGTGGCCGTTCCCGGCCACCGTAGCCTCGACCTCCTGGGCTCCGGCTATCCTTCAGCCTCAGCCTTCCAAGTAGCTGGAACTACAGGCGCACACTACCACACCCAGCTAATTTTTGATTTATTGTAGAGATGAGGTCTCGCCAAGTTGCCCAGGCAGGTCTTGAACCTGTGGGCTCAGGCAATCCACTCACCTCAGCCTCCCAAAAGTGCGGGATTACAGGCTGAGCCACCGAGCCTGGCTGACAAATGTAACTTTTAAGCTTTAAGACTGGGAGGGTCAATTTCTATGTTTATTTAAATAGACTGTAACCATTAATTCTATGAGGTAGTTGGGCTGGTTTCAAATAGAAAGTTTTATCCAAAGTAGATTCCACTAATGATTTATGAAGTGATTGTAAACAATAAGACTGATAATGCAAAAAGTTTTTGAGGATATGGAGAGACTGGAAACCTCATGCATTGTTGGTGGGAATGTAAAACAACTTAATCACTTAGAAAATTTCTTAGAAATGTCTTAGAAAATTTCTTAATCACTTAGTAGTTTCTTAAAAAGTTAAATGTTTCCTTGCCACTTGGCCCAGTAGTTCTCCTCCTAGGAATCTACCTAAGAACACATTTGAAAATTTCCATACAAAAACTTGTATACAAATATTTATATATCATTATTCATAATGGCCTTAAACTATAAACTCAATGTCCATTATTTAGTGACTGGTTCAGCAAACTAGTGCATCATACAGTCGAATACCAATCATCAATAAAAATAAATTAACTATTAAAATATGCAGTGACAAGAAAGGACTAAAAACATGTTAAGTAAAAGAAGTCAGACACAAAAGCCTAAATACTATAATAATTAATTTATACTAAACTTTTTGATAAGAGAGAAATATAAAGACAGGAAAAAAAAAATCAGTGTTTTTCTGAAGCCATGTGAGAAAGTGACTGAAAATTGATTGAGAGAAAGATTTGTAATAATGAAAATGTCTTATAGCAGACTTGTGATAATGGTTGGAGAGCAGTATACATTTACTAAAACTTCTCAAATCTACAATAAAAATTAGTCATTTTTATGTTATGTAAATTATACTTCCAGAAAGCTGTTAAAATTTTTCAGTTTTTCATTGTTTTAAAAGTTGTGCACAGCATGTTTGCTATGCCTTAATGAATTTTTAGTGAAAAGTATGTTGTACCTAGTCACTTATACAAACAAGCACGTTTTTATATTTTGTCTACTTGTCTTAGTTGGGTGTCATTTTTCCATGGGAATACTGTTATAAACGTGACTAACTTTCTCATTAGCCAAACAAAATTATTTCATATTATGAAAAAGCTGACAGACGGTAATTATGGTAACTTCAAATATAGCAATCTTATTTTTTTTCCCAAAGGCGTATAATGAACTGTTAAAGCATACTGCAACTTGAAAGGAAAGTGAATTGGAGCACAATACCCATTATCAACTTTAAAAATTGATAATATTTTGCCATATTTCCTTGTTCTATACATGGAATTTTCTTTTTGAAGACATCATGGAATGTCAGTAAATATCATTGCACGTACTTGCATTCAAATTTTGTTGCATTGAGTTATGTATTTGCTTTTAATCAAGAACAGTCTTTCTTCTCTTTCACTTGATTTTTGGTCATAACCACGCAATTGTCCCACAAAATGCCCCACATTTTTAAATTGACTTTTGTGATTTGTGTCATTTGCTTTGTTCCTATATCCTTTAACAAACTGTATACTTGAAGTTGAGTTTAAGGACTTAATTAGTTCTGAGTTATTGTTGGTTTGGGCAAGAATAATTTAGAAGTTATTTCAGATACTTAATAATGCATCATGTGAACAAGTGCATTTTGTCAGGTTGCTCATTTATTAGCATGCTAAGTCAGATCACTTAGTTAAAGCAGTGACCAGACCCTTTCTTTGCAGAAGTATACTTTTTTTTTCTTGCAATTAATAAGTGATCTTGTAGGTACTGTTTTACTTAAGTACTATGCTGTTCTCCACCAGCCCTTCAACTAAGGGTTTTGGTATATATGTGTTTTCAACATTTACACAAGTCAACTTTTATTTTTTATTTTTTTCCAACAATAACATTTTATTTCCAACTTATCCAGTGATGAAAAAGATTAACAATAGTCAAAAAACAAAAAGTAGAGAAATTCACATATTAGAAATGGGGATACATAGAAAAGGGAAGCTCTTCTGCTTCTAGACCTCTCTTTTCTCTCTGGGTACTGCAGTGCAGTCCTCAGAAGGCAAATGCAGGGATCTGGGCCCAGCTAGTCTTTTGCCTGGGTCATTTGCACTCACTATGACCAAGGAAATACTTTGCCATGAGCCAGCTTAGAAAGGGGAACTTGGTTTGTTGGTTTCATGCAGGGGGACTTCTGGGGTTTCCAGGGTACATATTTCATAAGTTCCCCCTTTTTTTCTTTCTTTCTTTATTTATTATAAAGATGTGGGATACAATTCAGGGTTAGGTACACAAACATTGATCATGCAGGTACCCTTGTTGATCAGGTATGACTCTCCCTCCCCTATCAGTTTCCCTCAACTGCCAGTCCTATCTCCCCTCTTCTGACAGTTTTCCAATACTGCCAAACAATTTCTTATAGCATCATAATTGTTCAAGGTCATCGTATGAGTGAGAACATATGAAACTCAGTTCTTTGTTTCTGTGATAAATCACTGAGTATGATAGACTCCAAGTCCATCCAATTTTAAATTGAGGTTTGCAAAATGGTGATTCATTTATAGTTCTATCACTCATCTTATATTTATTACCTTTTTAAAATAAAAGTCAGTTTTGGGTTTTTTTAAATTAAGAAACAGTAAGTACATTTCTCCTTCAAACTACGTAAATACTTTATCCTTTCCCTTTCCCTTTAACTGCTTCTCTAGAAAGAAGTTAGATTGATAGCAAATAGTAAAGTGTGTCTTTCTCTCCTCCTCTCTCTTAGTCTTTATTTCCTGTCTGTCTCTGGACATTTAATATTTTATTATCGGCTACATTTCAAAGCTCATAATATATTAACCCTTTCTCCAAAAAGTCTCTTCCCTTTTATTAGGGTATAGGGAGTTATATTCTGCAATTACAGGTATATTCAAATTACTACTTTCTATATACCAATATACGTAATCTAGAAAACATATATGTACTAGAGAAACAAATTAAATTAAAAAATCATAAGTGAATTTTTACATTTGAGCTTAAATTTAATTGGATTTTTCTCTGATCCATTTATTTTGTATATGTATATCTTTTGTCTTAAACTGAATTTTTTGGTTTCTAAAAATATTAACTTATTCACTCCTTTTTTAATCTTTAATATTTACACTAACTTCAAAATTTTAACACAGTTAGTAATAGCAGTATATCTGAGTGAAACATAACAGTTCTTTATAATTTTTTATCTTATGAGAATGTAAGTAATTTTTCTTCCATTATCTTATTTGCTTCCTTTTGATTTTATAACATTTATTTTAATTTGTAAAGGTTTTGTGTGACTTAAAACTCAAAAACTGTACTATGACAAATATATATACACAAAAAAGACTCACTTCATTCTATCCTTCGTTGAATGATGGCTGATCAAAATTCACATTAAAACAACTAGCTGATTGGGAAAAAAGTTGTGTATATTTGCATCTTGGGAAAGAAGCACATTACCTTGAGAAAGTCTTAGTAATGTCTTGAAAGGGGGAAAGGAAAATTGGGTTATTTATGAGTTTTTAAAATATGGTTTAATGAGGATCTTTTATGAGGAAATTTGATTAGGGAGATAGGGAGGGTGTATTATATGACCATAGTTTAGATTTGGCTGACATGGTAAGGTAAATATTTGGGGAAGACTTAGAAGGAACAGGAGAAGTAAACTGCAATTTTATGCTATCTATTGAAGAACTGAACAATTTGATGTTTATTGAAATGAGATTTTCAGGAAGTGCCACTAATCCAAAGTTATTCTTTTGTTAATCTTTTGGACATGTTTCCTGGAGTCATGAAGTCATATTGACATAAACAGTGGGATAGTTAAATCATGAGAATATAGACAGCAAGCTGTGTGGGGGTGGATGCTTTTGGTTTTCACCTTCTGCCAGAGTCCAGCTCCAGCAGGTCAGGATTTCTGGAAAGAGGGACAGCGTAGGTGCAGGAGAAAAAACTTGGACACTGATTCTGCTGCAAGCAGGACAAATGCCAATTTATTGGCTTTTCCAACTCCTTTTATACCCTACATGTTTCTTGTTTCCAAGGCAATCAGTTACAATTGAACGGACCGGACAGGCAATGTATCTTTGTTCATCCTGTTTTGATCTTAAAACATTCTCATCCTACACTATAAATTTTATAAACTTCTAACATTTTTTAATGACTACCATTTCTTAATGTCCATACAAAACTTATTTATTCTTATAACTATTACATTGTAAATCACTACCAAGTTCTAAGCACTATAATTATCACATAAATTAACAAGTCACACCTGTGACCTTTACACAGCAATTTGCAACTAGATGGAGTAAAGCAACATTTTCAAGGTTTCTTAGCTGCAAGTTGGCCTGACTAGTTTTCCCTAACTTCACACTTGGTGTTTACAATCTCATTAAGAATGAGCCTTAATGTTTGTAAAATAAAAGGCCTCTCAGGCTCGTCACCAGAATTACAAGCCTCCTTAACAAAGGGAAGTAAAGGCAAGGGGGAGTGGAGATGTGAGTGGAATTTTGCTTTCCATCCTCAGACTGTACAGAACTTTTTGGGTGCATCAATAACAAAAGTAGAAGAAGCAAGGGTCTCAGCTGCTCAGGTTCGCTTTGTGACCTGGGGTCTTCAGCCCCCTGGACTTTGTCAGCAGGCAGGTCTCCATGGCTGGCTCCCAACATCTCCCCCTTTTTTATTTTTTAAAACAAAGTCATAGAAATCCATGAAGAGTTGAGTGATGTCCTTCTTTAATTGTCTGAAGATGACTGGAAGTAAACATAAAATAAATAGGATAATGACTCCACAAATTCTTACATTAATTAAAATGGAAATTAGAGACCTTTGATTAGTAAAAGAGGAGAGATTATTAAAAAATGATTGAGCTAACTGGTCAGAATTAAATTGTTTCTCAGCCTGGCTAATATCCTGTATTTCTTGCTGTAATTTAGAGAGATTTATGCTTAGGTCTGTATGATTCCAAATTCCAGAAATATGGTTTTTTATTTTATCCTATGTATGGATAGACTTATTCACCTATAGAGGGGTTACACCAATGCATTTAAATTCTGAATGGCAGCATAAAGTTAACTTAATTTTTAAGATTATAAGTTCTTGTCCTATGATAAGAATAGCTTTCTCTAGAGCATTTACCTAATTCTCTAACTTTTGATCAATAATTTCTTAAGTAGTCAATGCCAAGGACACATTTTTTAGATAACTGATCTGTAAATGTAGCTGTATGTACTTCTTTAGCTAGAGCTACAGCAGAAACTGAAAGTGATATGGCGACAGTTATCAAAGTAGTGATGCTCAACACCAGAGTTGCTATGAACCTTTTTGAGCATTGTAATAATGAATTAACTTCATATAATGCTTTTACACCATAGTCATCAAACCAGAGGGAGGGAAGACTTACAGGAATCATCAGATAAGGAGGTTGTTTAAGAATCACAAGTTCTCTATAAGAAAAATCACTTAACCAATTAGTAAGAATACAATTTTTACATGATATGTTATATTTTGGCCCATTTTGTGTAATAATTAAAGAATTAGAACTTTTGGTAACCAAAAATATATAAGGTGATTGTAAGCCAGCATAACAATAAAACAGTAGAGGGAATAAAAGAAGTATTTTGAGACCGAACCAAGTCCTCTGCATCATGTGTCAGCACTTTTAGCTGTCCCCTAGTTGGTGGTTTGCAGGTTCTCCTGGAAGCAACAGAAGGCAGTCATGGTTGTGGAGGCCTCTTGACAGCAAGATGCTTTAGCTGAGGAACGAGGGTTTCTTCTTCCTCGTCATCAGTTGAGCTCAGGCAGTTTTGTTCCTGCTTTCAGAAGTTGAACTGTCGTGGGGGTGGGAGGGCAGGCATGTCTAATCAGGCAATTCAGAACCCAAATAGATGAAGATGAATCCTGGGGAAAAACACAAGCACATCCTCTCCTGCAGATTAAAAGAATATCTGGTCCTTTCATTGACCTGTAAGGGCTGTTTAAAATTCTTAGAAGGTAGACTAAATGCAAATTTTTTACAATTCTCAGAATTTTAAAAAAACCTTGTTCTTCTGTAACAGAGATAGTAGATGGCATTAGAGAGCTATTCTATTATAGCACAAAAATGTACCATACAAGATTCTTTCCTTTACAGTTATTTCACTTTCCTTTATCCTTTTTTACTAAAAACATACCTATACCAACAACCTTCTTTACATTTTTCCTAACCTCAGAGCTTTAACCAAAGCAATAAGTTTATATGCAATGGAAGGGCTTAGATAGAATCCAATGTAGAACTATTAGGGAAATCCCAAGCTAAACAAAAGGTACCCAAAAAGCACAAAGAATAATATGAGTTTTAATTGTTTTGGAATACCCAATTGTGAAAAGAAAACCCCAGAGGGCAGAGGGTTAATAGAAATTGAACACAAATTACAGTTTTTTTTACAATTTGTCTAGCCATCTCCCTTGGAAAATGAAACTGGTATCTTAAAGTTGCAGCATTTATGGGATAATTGAGCTTGAATAATTACTTCCTCTTCCACTGAGAAACAAACCATAGGTTTTGTTAGGCTGTCAGCTAATGGATTACCCAAATGCAATAAAAAATGATTCTTTCCTATCACAGATTAATTGCTGTAATTGAACAAGTAACTCTAAAATTGTAGTTTTATGTGTAGGGATAGTAGTTGTTTCAATGTGGGGGAATAATCCTTTCATCTAACAGGAGTCAGTATACAAATTAAGCCTCTTAGCTTTTAAAACGGAGAAGTCATATAAAACTGCCCTCTTCCAAGTACCCTTTTCTTTGTGCCAGAGCCCTATTATTCTATTATTCTGATAAACTCTCCCTGGCCCCATCATCACAAAACTTAACTTGGCAAAAATAAACTGCTGAGGGTTTCATCTATTACTAATCTTCACTACAAATTTCCTCAAATAATTACTCTACCAACCTAAGTTAAAAATACAATCCTATCCAAAGTTAATTAATTAAAAAAACCAAAAAACAACCCTAAAATGCAATGAAATAAATTATCTTTGTTTTTACAGCTACATCTGAAAAGGTATTTTTAAAAATATTTGTAGAGTATTAAACTTAATAACATTTATCAGTAAATAAATTAGCAAAATTCAGAATAAAGGACACCATAAGAACTTTACACTATACCATTTAAGTTTTCATGTACATGTAACCTACTTTATGGTCACCAACCTGAACATCCTAACACGCTACACAAATAATTTACTCTTTAATTAATGAAATTTAACAAAAGCAGATTTTTCCAAAACAAAGCAAAATAAAACCAAAAGTACTAAACATCAAATCACAAATAGGTTACAAAAACTTACTTTTAAAAAAACTAACAAAAATTGACTGAGAAGCCTCAACAATGTAAACACTACAGTAAAAAAATATATAAACAACAACAAAAGAAAGCACTTGAAACCATTTTCAGAGGCAAATATGATAAAATGAAAAACCAAGAAATCTCAAGCAGTAAGCATATGCATTAGAATACTTGTGAGCAGCTTTCTTTCTTTAGATTCACTCTGGCCCATGATCCTATCACAGCTCTTAAATTATCTACCGTTCTTTACTCTGTTTATCTCTACAGAGGGGTCCACGGCACCCTGGGTAGGGTCCTATCTATCCCAAGTTCTAATTAGAACAAAGCTTACCTTCAGGCCCCTGTTCCGGGCGCCATTTGCTGGAGACCAGCTCCAGCAGGTCAGGGTTTCCTGAAAGAGGAACAGTGTAGGCGCAGGAGAAAAAACTTGGACACTAACTCTACTGCAAGCAGGACAAATGTCGATTTATTGTCTTTTCCAACTCCTTTTATACCCTACATGTTTCTTGTTTCCAAGGCAATCAGTTACAATTGAATGGACCGGACAGGCAATGTATCTTTGTTCATCCTGTTTTGATCTTAAAACATCATCCTAAACTATAAATTTTATAAACTTCTAACATTTTTTAATGATTACCATTTCTTAATGTCCATACAAAACGTACTTATTCCTATAACTATTACATTGTAAATTACTACCAAGTTCTAAGCACTATAATTATCACATAGATTAACAAGTCACACCTGTGACCTTTACACAGCAATTTGCAACTAGCTGGAGTAAAGCAACATTTTCAAGCTTTCTTAGCTGCAAGTTGGCCTGACTAGTTTTCCCTAACTTCACACTTGGTGTTTACAATCTGTGTTAA
Source organism: Carlito syrichta (assembly GCF_000164805.1). Lineage (NCBI taxonomy): Eukaryota > Metazoa > Chordata > Mammalia > Primates > Tarsiidae > Carlito > Carlito syrichta. Next base: position 933,858 of record NW_007251266.1, read on the forward strand.
TTATTTCCTGCCAGGAAGAATGAGCTTTAATGTTTGTAAAATAAAAAGCCTCTAAGTTTCAAGTCACCAGAATTACAAGCCTCCTTAACAAAGGGAAGTAAAGGCAAGGGGGAGTGGAGGTGTGAGTGCAATTTTGCTTTCCATCCTCAGACTGTACAGAACTTTTTGGGTGCACCAATAACAAAAGTAGAAGAAGCAAGGGTCTCACCTGGCCAGGTTCGCTTTGCGACCTGGGGTCTTCAGCCCCCTGGACTTTGTCAGCAGGCGGGCCCCCATGGCTGGCTCCCAACAACCTTCCACCATGTTTTTTTCTGCTCCTTGTTAGCCCCAGGGAACACTATCTTAGAGACCCCCACCATTTTGCTAACACAAACCATATGAAAACTTGCAAGCTCAGCACTCACCCACAGAGTGCATCTTGTTGAGCCGTGGCTAGCTAACCACAAGACTTATTCCTTAACCTCTCACCCCCATCTACCAACTAACCATCACCCTCTCCCAAACCCCTACAAGTTGCCCTTATTCTGTAAACAGTCTGGGCTTCAGTTTTATCTGGAGACCCACTCCACAGGTTTTCCTCCCTGGAATAAACCTGTGTTGCTGTTGAACCACCCGTCTCCCGTCTCTCTTTTCCTATCTGCTTGTTTTTTTAACCTAATACTTTATACATTACCATTTTTACTGGTTTCCCCATTATCCATCTGGTGTTTGGTTTTTTAGAAAGCAATTGCAAGTACAGCATTACTTTTTAGACATTTACTTCAGCTCTCACCACACATTTACCTGAGCAACTACTAATGAACCATGCATGGTGCTAGGCTGTAGAGATAAAAATAATTTAGGGGGAAAAAATGACATTTTGCTCCAAATAAAAACTCTTTCCAAGTTCCAAATTAGATTGCTACACATACATAATTCCAGCTTAAAGAAGTTGTCAGAGAGTGATGAGGGCTTGGGGGTGCAAGACACTCCTGTCTGTATTCTGTTCACTGTGTACAGACAGCTGCTACCAACACTGATCAAATGACTTCCTATAAATATTTTATCATTAATGGGATAAAATTTAAATGATCATGATATAATATTGATGTACTTTTTAGCCACCCATCAATTAAGATATAAATTCTAGATTAATGGAGAACAGATCATCTTTAGGCAATTTTACTTAAAAAGGCTGATATTGAAGAAAAACAACAACAAAAATACTCTGTAAAAACAGGTGTGTACTTGTAGCTCCATTGAAATTTAAATTTGTTCTTAGTTTTACATAATGAGATTTGAATAACAGTTTCATCTAACTTCTTGTGCATTATTCGTTCCGTGTTGGAATGCAGTTGCATATGATAATCTTTGTTTCCTTTATAGTATCTGTGGGTGACTTTATTAGGGATTTGCCTTGGCACAAGCATAAGTTATTTCTGGTATATTCTATGGAGTGTAAGTATCTGGGATTACTCATTCTTGTCTACTTAATATATTGAGAAGGTTTTCCTTGTCCATTTTTTTTTTACATGTTATTTTTGAGAAACAAAATCTTTAATTCCTATAAGGGGGGAAGAAGAATTTTCCAACCCTGGGACTTAGTTATTCACTCAATGTAAATAAAATTGATGGACACCTCCACAGTGTCATTAGGGGGGATTTAGTAGAGGGTGCTTGTGTTGGCAGGGCATAACTGTGTACTCATGATTATGGATTTATTTCTCTATGTTAATACTGTAAGCATTCCCTTTAAAATACTAATATCAGCAAGTGTTCTGTCACATGTAATTTTCCTTTTCTGAGCTGTCTCATGGTGAGTATCATGGCCATGTTTCCTTTCTAAAGGATTTCTGAACTAGGACCACTCATACCATGCCATGGTCATCCGAGGAAAGGAAGAGCTCATCTTTATCTGGCCGATTGCCAGGTTAGCAAGTGGCCTAGCCCAAAAACTCTACCCCACAAGGTTTCTCTGCTGATTAGTGATTGGCCAGCTATTCATTTTCTCTTCTCTACAATGTAGGAATGTAAAGCACATAGGAAGCAGGTGCAAAGAGAGACACAGCAAAAAGTGAGTAAACAGAGTCCGTGAATCAGTAAATTCCATGAAATCAAGTGACTTGAATGTCAAAAAGCAGAAAATGTGGCAGATGCCCCACAGTAGTGGAACACCAGAGTAGATTATCTCTGTGTAGTGAAACTTGTATAAATTAGATTTCTTTATATTTTCTGTATTTTTCAAATAGTCTGTACTAAAAAAAAATGTTACTTTCATGATCAGAACAATATATCAAATAACATAAATGTATCTGAATTTTTAAAAAATCACTAGGTTGATTTAACTAGATTTTCCTTTGCTTATCATCATGACACTGCAAAAGCTATGGCATCTGTTGCTTTATGAATGAAATGCTGATTAGGCAAGCAAAAATACAGTTTTCCTATTTAAGGCAACTGTAAAAAACCTAATTTCTGAGTAAAAGCCAGATACGAGTTTCTACCCTGTGTCTCAGCTTGGGGCCAGTTATGGATGGCATCCAGTTTGAGCATATTAGCGATCGGGTTTAATTTCCAGCTGCCTGTGTTAACCATTGGACCTTGTCTAAGGAATGTAATTCTACATGTCTCAGTGATTTTTTTTGCCACTTAGGTTTCTCTGACATAAATGTTACCTTTGACATTCTGACTGGATCCTAAGAACTTTCACATATGTGTCTGATTCAGTGGTCCAATGTGTTACAGATACACATTTTATTCTGAAAAAGAGCCTTGAGCTTCTATTTTCCCTGAGTACAAATCTGGTTTATGCCAGCTTTATCCAGGTGCTACCTAAATGATTAATGAAAGCATGTAATTTTCATACTCCAAATTGTACTTTCAGAGGATCAAATTTCAGTATCTTATTTCAAGAAATAAGTTAGTCTTATCCTAATATTACAAAAATTTATAAACATATTCTAAGACAAGTAAAGTGATTTGCCAATGTTTTATTAAAAGTCTAGGACAGAGCAGAGTCTAGATATTTATCCTGTGATTTCTAGCCAGATGCGAGTTCTGTTATGCTCCAGGAGATACACATTGCTGTCTATCTTCTACCCCAACACTGAATATAGATCTTGACACGTAATGGGGGACAAAGTAATATCATTTAAATGATTATTGAATACATATGTGAAACATAGAGAAGTATATAATATGTTTTCAGAGAATCCTTTATTTCCAAAATATACATTGTTATGGCCATTTGTGAGGCGGATATATATTTAATATCAAATAGCACTCACTAATATATACGAACTTGTGCCTGGCACACTGTCAAGATCTTCCAAAGAAGAAAGCATAAAATTAACTTTTTGACTTTCTAAATATTTAATACATCACACAAAGAAAAATTTTTTAAAAAAAATTTTAAAAAGAGAAAAATCTGAAAAAAAAATGCTGATCTCTGGAATATTTTAGGCAATGCATGCATCAAAAGTCGAACTGCAGAGCTGCTGTTTCCCAAACCAAGTATCAAGATGGTACCCTGTCTTCAGGAAGAAGCTTGGAAAGAAAGCACTGCCATTAATGCAAAACATCTTTATTTTCACCAATAAACCATGTTTGTTACAGCAGAGATGGATTTCTCTGAGGGGCTCTTGCCTAGATTAAGTTTGAACCTTCCTGTGTCATTGGAAGACTTCATCATTATCTCAAATCATGACATTCCTGGTGCCCCTTTCTATTTTGTAACTCCCATTTAGACTTGTGAGCTGCGATCCTATTGCTGCTCTAACCATACTGCCTATTTTCTTGCTAAGAGAGAAGTATTTCATTCTGCCTAGATATCTAATGTTGCCTTCCTAACAGGTTTTAATCTTTCTTTTTGTTTATTATTATTCTATCAATACCTGTTCATCTGACTGTGTTTGGCCAGTTTCATTGTTTATGATTATTTGGTTTTGGTGCCTGCCTATATGATCAGCTCAAGTCCTAACTCTAATGGAAAATTTCTGGCCCTAGCACAGAAAAGACACTTACACTAACATCTACTTCTGTGCCAATCACAGGTGTGCTTCTGTGCCCATGTATAGTAATCCTTTACCAATAGTTGTTTCTGAAGGGTTAACCTCTAAAGTCCATCCTTGCATATATAATCCAAAGTGAAGTGAAAATGGGAAGGTACAAGGTCTGTATTAATTAAAAGGTCCATTAAGGGCTCAGTGCCAAAAAGTTGGATAGATGAAAGCATGCCAAGTGCACAGGGCCAGAAATGTAATTGCTCCTTTCTTTAGCAAGACTTCTATTGACTGTAGTTCTCAAATATATGACCTTCCCTTAATTTTGTGCTAACATATAAAATGAGGGTCCTGCCTGTCTTTTTACTTGCCATTTGCATGACATATATGCATGTCTGACATAAGTGGAATTTATGTAAGTATATGTGAAGAGAAGATTCTTGACTTCATGGCGGTGGAAAATAAATCAGATTGTGTAGATAGATCTGTCTGTATATCTGATATACTTGTGCATTAAATCTGCTTTCGTATTTATTTTTATGACCAAAATATTTTAGAATATTTATAAGAAGTTTTTAATATAGTGGTACTCTAATTTGGAATTGCACTATTTTTTTATACAGCTTCAAATAATCATTACACAAATTGAAAGCAAAACAGCAAAGTTGAAGTCAATTTTGTTTACTCTATGTTCTGAGAATACCAAGCTTATTAGAATGCAGGGTATCTTTCACCAATTGAAGTTATATTTTTCTGTTTGTCACTGAATTACATTACAGAATATTTTGTCATGGAATGGCCACCACAATGTCTGTCAAACAGACGTTTTTCTTAGCCCAGCCACAAAGGTAAGTGACAAAGTGGATTCAAGGTTGATCAAATGCACTTCCTGGTTTTTTGGTACAGCATTGAGTGTGTTTTAATCATTAGCTGATACACGTTTGATTCCCATTTCAAGTTGAAAAATGACACAGTTATAAACAGGTGTCTTCCTCCATGGGTGGCTAATGCCAATGGATAAACGCCATTGAAAACCATGGCTGAATCTATTCCAAGTAGATGCATGAGGAAGTGTTAGTACATTCTGGACAAAGCCCTGGGCCATACTAATCTGTAGCATTTCTCTGTTGTTACCTTCCTTGTATCACACACTTAAGTATTAACTTAAGCTTATATTAAAGAGCAGGAGCTAGGAAAATCTTTCTTAAATATTTAGGTATTCAATATTTCATTGCTCCATTAATCAATCAATCAGTTAAATCACAATTTATTTTTGCAATTTTCTTTCTTTTTTTTGTAATGTGACAAGTTCTGGTCTCATAAGTGATAAACATAAAAAATCATTTCTGACACTGAGACTTTTGTGGGAGTCCAACCAGCTATGAGGCTGCATTCCAGTTCAGGAATAGCAGTTTATAAAAGAGAATTGAAATCTCTGAGAAAATTAATAGAATGTATACCCGAGAAAACTGTTCAAGTCAAGGGACTATGCCAGAGGAAAGCATGTCACTTGCTTTGTTATGGCTGCCTGGGGTTATCCTTTCTGTCTTTTTATTTTATAACATTTCACGACGTGTTCTGTAAGTCATCTAGGGAGTCAAATTCTGTCATTTTCATTCATGCTTGGTATATAAGACTCATAGAATCTTACTGTTAGCCTTTTTTTAAAAAAATGAAGAATGGATGGATCTTGGAAACAGAAGATTTTTTTCTAATTTAAATGATCTCTGTTATAAATATACCAGATCTTCCCAATATATATGCAGATCTTCCAATATTAATTTCTTGGTGTTACATATCATAATTTACCAAGGATCACTAGAAAAAAAACATAAGAACACTAAAGGCAAATCCCAAAATAATTTTAAAATATCACCTTTTCTAGTAATAGTTTCAACTCCTTTCTAAGGGATATGGTTACTGTGGGGATGGGAGAGAAACACAATCTGAGGAGATTGGAAAGGGGTTACCTTATATAATTTTGATAATAATTTACTTTCATGTTAACAATAAATATCACAACAACAATATACTTATTATAATAAACTTTTCTATACTGGAGCAATGTTCCTCATGCTTAATATATATTCATTCTTGGATAACACTTAGAACAAATTCTTAGAAAAACACTGTGATGTAGTTTTTTTGTCACTCCATTATACATAGAAGAAAACAGAGGCAACAGGATATAAAGTTTGTCCCAAATCTCAGCCAGTAAGTATCAAAGCCTAGATCAAATCTAGATAACCTGGTTCCAGGTGCCATGTTCTGAGCCTCTTCAATTTTATGCTGCCTATGAATTTATTATGCCTCCTTCCTTTTCCTGTGCTGTGTTTGTGGTAGTTTATGCTAATATTTCATTTGAAACATCTGTGTTTTCTAGGGGTGTAATTACGCCACCAGTATATTTTTATACCACTACTTTTAAGCTTTTATCTCTCTGATTTCTTCCCCTTTTCCATTTTCGTGGGTCAGTACCTCTAGAATAATAGTCATGATAATGGGCATTCTTGCCTTTATGGAAATGCTTTGTTTTTCCCCAATATGTGTGATACTGGCTTTTAGATTTAGTTAGATATATTTTATAACGTTAAGGTTTATGTAACAAAGCAACTTCAGTAATTGAAAGTTAGAATTGCCTGATAGATTGGATATAGCATACAAAAATTTTTGATGTTGCAAAAGTTTTTTTTTTGTTTTTTTGTTTTTTTTTTTCATTTGGTCTGGACTATAGAAAAGAAAAATTCTCTACCAGGATGTGGAAGGGGTGGCAAGAACAAGTTTTGGAGAAAGATCAGGAACTTATTCCTTGACATATGTGTTAGTCTGGATTCTCCAGAAAAGTAGAATCAATAGGCTATATATGTAAAAAGAAAGAGAGAGAGAGAGAGAGAGAGAGAGAGAGAGAGACTGATTTTTTAAATTGGCTCAAGGGTTTGTAGGTATGGATAAATCTAAAATTTGGAGTACAGGCCAACAGGTTGGAAATTCTGGCAAGAATTGATTGTGCTGTCTGAAGGTAGCCTGGAAGCAGAATTTCTTCCTCTTTAGGGAATCTCAGCCTTTTCTATTAAGGCCTTTGAAAGTGTGGATGATTCCATGTATAAGATGAATGACAATTTGTTTTAATAAAAGTCTACTGATTTTAAGTGGAATAATAGACATTATATATTCCAAAAAGTAACAGGGTGGGAGGGGAAAGAGGGATTGGGTACAATGTATACTATTTGGGTACAATAAAAGTCCAGGCTTTACCACTACAAAATATATTCATGTAACACAACAGCATTTATACACTTAAATTCATGAAACATTTTAAAGTCTTCTGATTTTAATATATCTCATTTGTAAAAAGTTGTTTCACAGCAACATGTAGACTTGTGTTTGACCAAACAATTGCATACCATAACCCAGCTGAATTTACACATAGATTGACGATCACAACATATTAAATACTGGATTCCTTAATGGGCATCCAAGCGGAAATGTCAAATGACCAGTTAAATACACACACCTAAATATCAAGAGAGAAATCCAGGCAGGAGACATAAATTCTTGATTAGTCAGCACACAGATGTCTTTAAAGCCTTGTCACCTGATAATAAAGTTTTGCCTAGAGTCCAATTGAAGAAAGACAGTTTACAGACAGAGTAATTAACTGTATTAATGCTGCTCATTGGTCAAGTAAGAGTTTGAAGAATAGATTATTGATTATAGTAATGTAAAGGTTATTGTTGTTCCAGATAAAAACAGTTTTCTTGGAGCAGTAAATTATAAGCTTGATTGAAGTAGAACCAAGAAAGAATGAGAGGAGAAGAAAAAAGAGAACTAAGAAACAATTCTTTCAAGGAATTTTAGTGTAAGCAAGAACAGCAGGAAGAGACAGTAGTTATGGCTTAAAGAAGGCATAGAATCAGCTTCATTTTAAAAAATGAATGCACTTTAGCATGGTGTATGTTGATGATATTGAGTATAGTAGGTAATATTTGTTCAAGATAAAGAGACAGCAATTGTTAGAACTTGTAATTGAGTAGGTGAAAAATATGTAATTTAGGTTACTGAGAGAGATATTTCGTAAAATGGAACATGATAGTTTATCAATAGCAACAGGAAAGAAGAGCACATGGAAACAGACAGTTAGATGCATAATAACGTGCTGTGAGAATGAAATAGCACTCATCTGATTGCTCTTATTTTTTTCTGTGAGGCAGTACCATCAGTTGAAAGCAAGGAAGAGGAAGGAGGCATTGGGTATTGGAGGAGAAAGAAAAATACATGAATCAAATACCTAAGAGAGTGACACATTTGTATAATTCAGAAACAGCTGTTCTTTAAAAAAAAATGCTTTTTCATCATTGTCTTAGTTCACCTTCTGTTGCTGTTAAAAAATACCACAGATCGGGCAACTTATAAAAACAAGAGATTTATTCGGGTTCATGGTTCTAGAGGCTGGGAAGTCCAAGATTGGGCAACTGCATCTGCTCAGCTTCTGGTGAGGACCTTATGCTGTATCATAACATGGTAGACATTATGGATGAGAGAAATGCACTGAGAGTCAAACTGGCTTTCATAACAGAACCGCTCTCATGATAATTAATACACTCTCATAAGAACACACTGATATATTAATTTATTAATTTGTTTAATTCATGAGTAGATTAATCCATTTATCAGGGCAGAGCCCTTTTGATCCAATCACCTCTTAAAGGGCCACATCTTTTAATATTACACTGGGGATTCAATTTCAAAATAAGTTTAAGAGGCGACAAATATTTAAATAATTGCCCCCCAAATTACTGTAATACAAAATACACAAAACTACAATGTCTATAAATGGAAATGGTTCCCTCTGTAGTTGGACAGTGCCCCGCAGTTACATACTGATGCCAGTGCTAGGAAAATATAGTCAGAGAGCCTAGTGTTCATCTGTTGAATGCATGGATGAATAAATATGAATCAGATAATAATTCTATTCAAAGGCTACTAATGAGGCCTTTTAATTTAAGATGGATGGCTTATATATATAGTTTGCTCTTTGAGGTATCGCATTAGTAGTGATATTAAGAGATAAAGTCTACCACTAGTTTTATGATTTAATGCTTTACCCAAGTTAACACAGTGTCCAATTTATTAAAGTAAGCTTTCAAAGATTTATTTAAAAATAGGCCATCTTTATCCATTCTTTACGACTTAAGATGAGCCAGTTTTGTCCCAAAAATGTATGTGCTGCTTGAATTCTATAGAAAAGAAAGAACTAAAATACATTTTAAAAATATCTAAAACCATTAAAATGTCCCCTGGTGGTATTTAAAATGAGAAATAGGGCACTACTCATTTAAGTAGTATATTAATAATATAGGAATGAATATTCTTCTCTTGAGGTTCTGGAACTTTCCTTTTATGGTTGTATATGTCTATTGATGACATATATTATCATTAACTGAAGGATAATGAGTTGTGTCATGCAAGTATTTTTTACTCTGGTTAATGCATTTTATGTAAAATGCCAAAAGTTATAACTATTTCCAAGCAAGGAAAAGTTGAGGATTTGGTGTTTTTACAAAATATTTTGGTCCAATACATGGTAAACTCAAATTCTATCTAATCATCCATTCTCCTCCTGGAGTTCCTGAGAGGCTCTATGCTTGAGTATCAAAGTGTTACTTTAACAATAGTCATTTAAATGTCTTATGCTGGAAAACAGACTTCTGGACAAAGGATGAGTTCATACAACTGATCTAGACCCAAAGCCTGAGGAGAATTATTTTATTTTATTTTCACTTTAATGTTGATCTTGCTATAAGTATACACAAGGATTTTTTTTTTTTTTGAGTTGGAGTCTCACTCTGTCACCCAGACTGTAGTGTAGTGGCCGCTCCCGGCCACCGCAGCCTCGACCCACTGGGCTCTGGCGATCCTTTCGCCTCAGCCTTCCCAGTAGCCAGAATTACAGGCATGCGCTACCACGCCCAGCTGATTTTTTGATTTATTGTAGAGATGAGGTCTCGCTGCCCAGTGGGTCTCGAACCCACAGGCTCAGGCAGTCCACTCACCTCAGCCTCCCAAAGGCACAGGATTACAGGCTGAGCCACTGAGCCCGGCTACACAAGGGTTTTTTGTAGGAAGGAGAGAGAGATGGCTGAGGAAAAATTAAAAAAATTCCATTTATCCATTATGAGTTCGAGTCTATGTATAACAGAGTGAAAAACTGTTTATACTATAGGTACTTTAAGACATAGGGCTCAAAACTGTGTTGCTGGGCTGTATCAGTTTTGTCAAAACAAGATAGTATTATCTCCCTTGACACAAGACATCATGTTGCTTGGAAATAGTTATAACTTTTGTTTATCAAGAATGAGGGAATTCATGCCATAAGAGATAAGATAGACAAGTGGGACCTTATCAGACTGACAAGCTTCTGCAAAGCCAAAGAAACCATCAAGAGAGCAGGGAAACAGCCCACAGACTGGGAAAAAAAAACATTTGCCAACTCTATGCCTGACAAAGGCGTAACATCTAGGATCTACAATGAACTCAAACGTACTGAAAAGAAAAAAACAAACAAACAAATAACCCCATTACAAAGTGGGACAAAAGATATAAATAGACAGTTCTCAAAAGAAGACATAAGAGCAGCCAACAGATATATGAAAAACTGTTCAGCCTCACTAGTCATCAAAGAGATGCAAATTAAAACTACACTGAAATACCACCTAACTCCAGTGAGAATGGTCATCATCAATAACAAAAAATAACAGATGATGGAGAGGATGTGATGAAAAGGGAACATTTCTACACTGTTGGTGGGAATGAAAACTAGTACAGCCTCTGTGGAAAACAGTGTGGTGATTCCTAAAAGTTCTAAAAATTGACCTTCCATATGACCCCGCAATCCCCCTACTAAGAATATATCCAGAAGAACTCAAATTGCTCTATTAAAAGATACCTGCACACATATGTTTATCGTCACATTGTTCACAATAGCAAGAACATGGAACCAACCATGCTGCCCATCAAAAGAAGACTGTATAAAAAATGTGGTACATATATACAGCAGATTATTACACAGCCATAAAGAAGAATAAAACCATGAACTTCGCAGCAACCTGGATGAACTTAGAGTCTATAATACTGAGTGATCTTTCACAGAAACAAAGAACTGAGTATCACACGTTCTCACTCATAAGTGGACCTTGAACAACTATCGTAATACTATAAGAAAAGGACTGACAGTAGTGGGAAACTACAGGGATGTGGGGGCAAGGGGAGGGGAGGTGGAATTGGCAGAAGTGCGAAATTGCTTGGGTATGGGGGGGACACACCTCATCAACAAGGGTACCTGCACAATGAATATGTGCATACCTAACCCTGAATTGTACTCCACAAGTTTAAAATAAAAAATTTAAAGGTTAAAAAAATGAATGAGAGAATTAACAACTTCTGAAAGCAAAGACTGGTAATGGTGTATATCTTCCCTGGAGGAAACCTCACCTGTTATCCAAAAGAAGAGTGGCTTTGGCTTCTTTCCAGGTATCGGTGGCAGCTGTGGGTTTTGAAAAGCATCAATAAGCAGCTCTGTGGCAGCAGGCACTTTATGGGAAGACATCAGGAAGGGATCAGAGCAAAAGATGGGGGAAAATATCAAATACCTAGAAGTTGGAGGAAAAGAATAGATGCCTAAGAAAGTATCAGATGATTAAGAGACGACTCAGAGGACATCAAATTTCACTACTTCTGGAAATAGAAGGAAGAAATACATAATTTTGTTGTTCGTATGACGCAATTTGTAACCTTTCTCCCCGGCCTCCTCTGAAATTGGATGCCATGGCAATCATGGGGTTGCTCTTCCTATATTCTAGAGGGCAACAGTCGCATTTTCAACCTATAGTGTAGTGTCCTGATTTATATTTGTCAGTTCTTCTTTCTCTTCTCTTTCTCAATTGCATTTCATTCATCAATTATATATTAAATTCTTACCGTCTTCTTACTATTAAGAAGTTTCTACTTGTGTTTATTTATAGAATGTCAAATGTGAAATTGATCTTCAGCAGTATCAATGTATTTATATTAGTTTGAACTTTGGCAAAAAGTGTAAAGTAAAGGAGAGAATTCTGAGAGGAACTAAACTAAATATACATTCTTAATTTTTTTCCATATCTGTTAAAATGTAAGGATCGCAAGTTTGGAGACTTTTCTATTTTAAAATTTCCTTGTTTCTAAACAAGTTCAAAAGCACCCCCCCCCAGCTTGTTATAGATTAGGTGATATAAATAGAATCTTCAATTCACTAGGTTTTATTTGTGGAACACTAGGTTTTATTTCTGGAGCAGATGAGAAGTGACTGCTCTGTGGCAAGCCACTATGGGAGATTCTTTAGCAAACTCAAATGAATTCAAGGAATAAAATTGTTGATGCAAAGCGGTTTAATGAGTTCTGTTGTTACTTGGAGGTGAAATCAGTCCTCCCAAGGATCATTCACTGTGAGAGGCAGAATGGAAACTTTCTTAATGTCATAAATTGTAACAGTATATTGATATTTATAGCAAAGGCAACATAGGACTCTCCATTTTGATTTGCTTTTTCCTTCTTGACAAAGTATTGGTTATTTATTTCAGTGAGGGGCACTTGAGTAAGCATTTCAATTTGAGCAATTTATTGGCTTGACATTTTAGGTAGAAAGTCTGTGTGATTATGCCAGTAACATAGTTATTTGTGATAAGAACATGCATCATTCAACTAAGCAACAGGCAAAATCCTTTACTCAAGGTAAGCAAAGATTGTTGGAAGATTTAAGTTGCAAATGATGAAGGTTCTGCTTGCAGATCTTATTTGCTTATGCCCTTCATTTCATCCTTCCAAATGAGAGAATAACTTAGTATAGTTTAGCAAATAATTACACTTCAGATTTCTTATAGACTTAAAACAATATTTTTAAATCTTAAGTAAACTTAGATTGATAATGAAGGTAAAAATCCTGTTCAGTAATGTCAATTCAGATATGGTGGGTTGATTTGATTAAGAAACAAATATTATCGGGAGCTCCTTCGGATTGACTTTGGGGTCACATTGCCATGACTCACCTCTGTTTTTTGGTGTGTGTGTGTATGTATGAGTGTGTGTGTGTGTGTGTGTGTGTGTATGTGTGTTTGCAATAACTTATGTAATAAATAATGATAATGTTAGATGAAAATGTAAAAACAAAATAAATCTCCATGAGACCATACTGATAAAAATTATAAATAAATGGTTTGTTATGGATTTTTCATAATGTTTTTGATATTATACTCCAGAATTATCAAATGAATTTAAAAAGTTACAGATACTTTTGTTTGGTTAAAAAAATAAACACCTATCTTTTAATTTATGATAGTAAATAAGCAATCCACCAGTTTGGGTTGAAATATACAATACTTAAACCACTGTTCTATAAACTGCAAAATTCATATGTTTTTAATAAATGTATCTCTTTGTCCTTGAAAAAAAAAGATAGATTAAAACGATATACATTTACTAATGTTTCTGAGAGTTTCTCAGTTTTGAGACCATTTGCTCAGACTCATTTACATGTATGGTAAATTTTTTAATGAGGTATTGTTGAAAGAAACAATGACATCCTTTCAACTGCTATGTCCTTACAATTTGTAACCACAGTCCTGAAAATATCCTAGCAGAGTTCTCTCTAGAGCCTCACTGTTCAATTGAAATATACTGTAAGTCACACATGAGAACTTATAGTATTGAAATTATCAGTACAGTGGTCTCCAATCTTTTTGGCACGAGGAACCAATTTCACAGAAGACAATTTTTCCATGGACTGGGGTTGTGGGGGGAGGTTTTGGGATGATTGAAGTGCATACCATTTATTGTGCACTTTATTTCCAATATTATTTCATTGTAACATATAATGAAATAAGTATACAACTAATCATAAAAAAATGTGGCACAGACAGAAGTTGCAAACATAATAATGGGTGGGTCATGCGGACTAAAATAAGTGTCAGATTCTGATTTAAGCCTTCCACCAGAGGCAGCGGTACCATTGAGGTATATCAACTCACTTGTGATTCACTGACAGGATTCTGACTGATAATTGATCAAGAAAGCAATTGATTTATTATTGTCACTGTGCTGTCAAACCTCACTGCTAATGTAAATTTGTATTTGCAGCTACTCCCCAGTGCTAGCATCACCGCCTCAGCTCCACTTCAGATCATCAGATATTAGATTATCACAAGGAGCAGACAACCTGGATCACTCACATATACATTTCACAATAGGGTTCACGTTCCTATGAGAATCGAATGCTGCCTCTGATCTAATAGGACATGGAGGTCAGGTGGTATTGCCAGTGACAAGGAGTGGCTATAAATACAGATGAAGCTTTGCTCGCTCACCCGCCTTTCACTTGCTACTGTGTGACCTGGTTGCTAACTAGGGGTGGCCCATCTAGCACACACACTGAAAAAATAAAACAAGTAAAATTAACTTTAGTAAAATAATCTAATTAATATAAATGTTAGCATTTCATCATGTACTCAGTATGAGAATTATTAATGATATATGTAACACTATTTAAAATGTGGTTTGTATTTTACACTTGCAGACATTCTAGTTCAATTAGTCACATCTGAAATGCTCACAGGCAATTGTGGCTAGAGGGATTACTGTATTTGGACAGAGGGACTATATGTTATGTAGAAAACTATTATATTGAGGAAATATAAGAAATAAATTTTTTAAATGCTAATTCAAAATTCAAATGAGAAATTCTTGCTTTGTATAATATGTGTAAACAAAACATAGTGATTTTTTTAAAAATGGATGTTTTCTTTGGATAGAGAGTTATCTCTGTCTGGGGAAATCCTCTGCAGAAGAACTAAGAAATTAGGAAAACAATGGTTTTGCCTGGGATAGTTGCAGAGGAAACCGTGAGGAAAAGAATGTCCTAAAACTAGTTAAACAAATTAAAATGTAGATACTGGGCATCAAAAATTATATAAGGAGCATTTAATGGGTAAAATATTATCTGTCTAAGGCAGCAACATTACCTTTTGGTATTGCTATCTGATATTAATGGAAAAACAGTATTTGAGAAGTATAATTGTCTTATTATAACTATCTTCATCAGCAAGACTTTACATAGCACCTGTTATATTTACTAGCATTAAAAAATTC
The DNA here is from genome assembly GCF_000164805.1 of Carlito syrichta. NCBI lineage: Eukaryota > Metazoa > Chordata > Mammalia > Primates > Tarsiidae > Carlito > Carlito syrichta. The sequence continues at coordinate 949,013 of NW_007251266.1, forward strand.
TTATCTCGCATAATTTTACCTTTAGCAAATGCTGATTTTTTAAAAAATCTATAATTTGCATTCCTGTGTATACCAGATACCTCAAGTACTACCATCAGACACCAGCATTTTCTATCTCAAAGAGTCTTCAGGATCTGATGACTCAGAATCTTACTAGAATCTTGGTTGGAATCTATAGAACCACAGTTTTTCCTCCAACCTGGCCAGAACCATAACTAATCAAGTGATAAGACATCACATTAGGAAATAATTCTGAAAAAGACAGTCAAAACTACCAGCATTAAATATTGTTAAAAGCAATTCTAAAGGTAATTTTTTTTATTTATCAGTATAATAAAGACAGTAGTATTATTGTATGTTAGATTTAAGTTTTCTGTGGCAGCAGTTTTTGCATTTAACCGTAATTTACTTTTTATTTTCTGAAAATATGAATGTACAGAACATTCTTTTTCTTTTCTCCTCCTCCTCCTCCTCCTCTGAGTTGGAGTCTCACTCTGTCACCCAGGCTGGAGGAGGGCAGTGGCACACTCATGGCCACCGCAGGATCGACCTGCTGGACTCAGGTGATCCTTCTGCCTCAGCCTTCCAGGTAGCTGGAATTACAGGCATGTGCCTCTATGCCTGGGTAATTTTAAAAAATTTATTGTAGAAATGTGATCTTGCCCAGTTGTCTAGGATGATCACAAACCCCTGGGCTCACCTCGGCCTCCCAAAGTGCTGGGATTATAGGTGTGAGACACAGTGCCCAGCCTACAGAACATTCTTGATCACTGAGTAATTGATTGAATCAAAATATATAGCATAATAATTTTCAAACATTTAATGTTATTATGTTCTCAAATACTATTATTATTATTGTTATTCAGATTTCCAATAGACTTAAAACAATATTTTTAAATCTTAAGTAAACTTAGATTGATAATGAAGGTAAAAATCCTGTCCAGTAATGTCAATTCAGATATGGTGGGTTGATTTGATTAAGAAACAAATATTATTGGGATTTTTCTCTTCTGGTGTAGCATCAAAATAAGTTACCAGCAGATAGGAAGGAAAAAAATTATAAGAAAATGTAGAGAAACTATTGGCACAGCTGTTAAAAATCTGTTTCATCAAATTATTGCTTTGTAAGTCATTTTCTTACTTCTTGTTTGACTTAGTTTTATATTTCATTTCTCTGGTAGGATGTGATTTAAAAATACAAATTCTGGGGTAGGGAGGCAATAAAATGCATACACATCTTAAGAGATTTTATCTATGTATTACTAGATAACGCTAGTTAACACTCTATTACTAACCCTCGATGCCAATAAATCAAGAAGCAGAAAAACTGCTAGAAAGAAGTTTTTTTCTGAATTCAAATCCAGGGAGCAGAATTGGACTGGAGGTCTTTCTAAAATGGTTCTGCCTTCAGGCCTCACAGTCCCCTTTTCTAGTCTAGAGTTGTCAGTACCTATACATTAACCATGTGACCAGCAGGACTTAAGTTACAAAACTTATATGACTTATATGACTTAAATTACAAATGCATTTTCCATTTAGATAGTGACATTTAGAGTAAAGGAAGTTGGCTGGACTCGGTGGCTCAGCCTGTAATCCCAGCACTTTAGGAGGCCGAAGCAAGTGGATTGCTGCGCCTACGGGTTCGAGAACCACCTAGGCAACTTGGCGAGACCTCGTCTCTGCAATAAATCAAAAACTAGGCAGACATGGTAGTGCACGCCTGTAGTTCCAGCTACTTGGAAGGCTGGGGCGGAAGGATTGCTGGAGCCCAGCAGATCGAGGCTGCGGTGGCCGGGAGCGTGCCCCTGCACTCCAGTCTGGGCGACAGAGTGAGATTCCAACTCAAAGAAAAGAAAATATAGTAAAAGCAGTTTATCATGCATTACAAAAAGTTATTCAAATCACAAGACTCAGGACTACGTTGACCCAAAAGTTATGCAAATTACAAGAACTCACAATTACATGGACGCAGACATTATACAAATCACAAGACTTATGATAACATTGACACTATATTGTTCAAACCTATGATGACTAAGAAAGGAAATAAATAGGGATTACATCTTTGGCCATAGTCTGCAGGGAAGTCAAGGATCCCCTGAAGCTATTCACTAGGGGTGCATAGAAGACAAAGAGATTCTTAATAATGTGCTCAGGAATGTGCAGGAGTGCTTGAACTCCTTGCCATGCCCTTCTCTAGGGGCTGTGGCAATATGGACTGACATTAGTAGGTCTCTGTATCATTACTTTTAATTTTCCATAATCAGAAGTGTCTAGAAACTGATGGTAACCACTTTGAGCATCTCTTGTAATTGCAAAAGTCAAAAGTGACTTGTATTTATCTTTTGTTATCAGTAGGTATTGGATACTACAATTTTAATGCAGTTTTCTCCTATCTTAAAATGTGTATACGTTTTTTTTCATCCTCTGTAGATAAAAATAAATATAAATTTTAACTAAGAACAATAAAATTCACATACACACATATACAATTGGGGGTTTAAGAATGTGTTTGAATGATAGAACATAGGTAGTTGATACATATAATAATTAAGACCTAGGCTAACTAAAGCCATATTATTTATTTCTACGGTCAATTGAAGAGATTTGAGAGTCTGGTTAATAGGCTATAATCAATTGTCTGTTGAAAGAGATTGTGTTGAGTCGTCCTTAACGGACATTTGTAAGGGATACTTTGCCTTGTCTAAAGGGCCTGAAATGCAAGATCTGTGCATACTTACCTGACGAGAAAAGGAAAGTAGGATAGTTATGGAAGGAATGGTGAATGAAGATTGTGCTTCTGAAATGCAGCGTGTTTCCTGGGGAAGCCATCCACGACTGAATTCAAAGGAGAACAAAAAGCAAAGATGGAATAAGGACTCTAGGAGAAACTGCAACTGGACAGGAGGCACCTACAAGGTTTAATCCATTATCTAACTTAAACCTGTTTTCAAGATAGGAGCGATAGGCTTGCCAAACTGAATAAAATGGCAAAAGGTCGTTAATTGAATATATGTTAAACGGCTGTAGTTATTAAAAATGATTTGGAATTTGGATTCAAATGCTTACTTTCAATTAAGTACAACTGTATACTCTCAGTGAAAGTATAATTTGTTTTTATTAGAAAATATAGCTTATTTAGCAAGTAAATTAGAGAGAGAGAGAGAGAGAGAGAGAGAGAGAGAGAGAGAGAGAGAGCAAGAGATTCACCTCCCCAAGGTTGGGGAGGGGCCAAAGCCAGGAAACATGGCCCGGCCATAGCTCAAAGAGCAAATAGCCACACCAAAGTTTAGCAAGGCAATGGCCTAAAGTATCATTTTATGTTGTTGCCGCTGTTGTTTTTTGAGGGGTGGGAAAATCTAATATTGCGTTTCTAATGTAATTCTAATGCACACAACTTTTAAATAACAGTGATGCTTTACAGAACCTAGACTTTAAAATTGTTCATACTAGGAGGTATATTCATAATACTATTTCTTATAACATTATTTACAGCAAGGACAACTTGAAACAAACTAAACATCAGCAAATAAGAGAGTGGTTATAATACTAAGTATCTCCTCATAATAGAATATTACCTCACTTAAAAAAAATGAAACATATGTAGGACAAGTTAAAAAGTAGGTTAGTTCTTTTTGTATTTTTCTTTTAAAATGACAAGTGATTGATTGATAGATAATAGGAGAAATAAAAGCAAAAGGATTGAAGAATGTCCAGAGGAAACAAGGAAATGAATAAAAAGAAACAGAAATGAAAAACTTTGATTGTGGTTATTTTTATAAATAAAATTTTAACAACAAAAAGAATATTTTTTGCTTTATACATTTACAGATTTTTGTTTTCCTTAAGCTTTGCATAATACTCAATATACTAAATAAAGGGAAAAAATTAAATTAGATAAATGCCTATGCTTTTCTTATTTAGCAGTTTCTATAATATTTATACTGAATTATATGTATTAATATACCCCTCACTTTGAGAAATGAATTAAGATTTATGAGAATATATAAAATGCAGCAAGCTAGCATAAATAAAATATTTGGGAAAAATAAATGATAAAACAAGATGTGATCATAAAATAGAGTAGTAGTGAGGGTTAAAGATGCATAACAATTGTCCAAAATGTGATTTCATCATGTTTGGCATACAAGAAGAATTCAAGAGAATAGGGTTTTAATTTATGTGTTTAATAGCCAAATGAACTTTCCAGACACAACACTCAAAGTGTCTTCAGGACTTTAAAAAATGCCATGCATGTTTTACAATTAGCATAAACATTAAATGAAGAATAGCTTATATGTCCATTTCCCCAGCATCTGATCTTTCCTGATATCTTCATCTGGTTCACTTTGTCAGTAATACACTGAGAAACATAACCTTCCTCTCAAAAAAAGCAATTAAGTTGAGAGCATTAACAGCATATGGGACAGATTTTTTAGTAACAGTCATATGGAATCTTGAGTGACATTTAGGATTATCACACTCTGTTCTGTTGAAAACCCAGTACCTGTAGTACTGTGTTTAATTCTTGTTTTCATTATTTAAATACATATACAAACAACCTGAAGCATGTTCAGAAGTGTGTGACTGAAGGGACAAAGATACTTTTTATGGCAGAAAATTGAATGAATTATTTTGTTGTGCAAGCTTTTAAAAAGGAGTAGGGATACAATATCTGTGTGATTTCGGTTTACAAATCTTTAAAAAAGAGATTGCTACTTGAAAAATGAATTAAATGAATGAGTAAACTAGGACCTATAGTTGGCATTTAGATAGATATAGATTTGGGATTGATTTAAGATTTTTTAATAAGCAGATCTGTCTATTGTGAAACTAATTGGCTCCCAAAGTGATGCCTACTACTTTGTTTTAACTGAATGAATACAAGATTGGTGCTCAAATATTGGAAATATTCCTGGAAGATAATTCTATTATCTCTAAAATGTTACCACTTCTATAGTCGGGCTTTCCTTAATTCTTGCTCAATAATTAGTGGATATGAAATTAATGGTCATAATGGAACATTATGAAGCACATAAATATAAAGCACAAACATAATATATTATCTATGCATGTGTCATAGAGAAAACTGAAGTTTAACATTGAAACAAATGTTTAACAGTACCATTGTGTCTCCTCTTCATCTAGATAGACTTTATTTAATTTTGTTTGTTTGTTTTAAAGATGTGGGGTATAGTTCAGACTCAGGTATACAAGTGGTCGTTGTACAGGTAAAGTTTGGGCCTCCCTTTGGTTGCCACTTCACCTGGTTTGAGATCTGATAACCTTATTGATGTTATGTGCCCCCCTACCCCTCACAGTGTCCTGCTATTGCCATAGATAGACTTTAAAGGTCTCTGTCAATCAGTTATCCAATATGTGTGGAATTCAGGTATTTGCCAGAACTAGGGTAGATCAGGTTATACAAGCAAACAAACAAAATTTAATATATTCTAGGAGAACCAAATGAGAAAATAGCACTCTGTTTACTCCTTTCTTTTATAAAGAAATAGCTAAATTGATAATCTCTGTTTTTTGCTTTCTATTGAATTTTCTAACCGAAAAGCCTCGGGCAGTACTCTTTGAAGAATGGTGTTGTTTCCATATTTGACTTTAATAAAGATAGCGCCTTGCCAGTGTCTATAAAATGGTAGATAAGCAAATTGCTCTGTGTTTTATTGCTCACTGGACTCCTACATTCTTAGTATTTGACAAGTAGGACTTAAATGAGAACACTTTCTTCTTCCTCTTTTTTTACCCCCCTTGGAGAAAGCAGTTACTCTGAAAACTTAAATGAAACATACAGTAGTAAGGTGGCATAAATTTCCCTCCTCATTTATTAAGATTCAATCTGCATGTGATACTCTGCCAGGCAAATTATATTAGGTTGGTTAAACGGATATGATACTAACTTTGTAAAAGAATAAAAATTCAATGACATCAATAGAAATTCAGGTTTACTTTTCATGCCAATGCCCTGTGATTCTTCATGAACTAAATATGTCTTGCAAAAGATGAAGAATCCAGGAATACTCTAATGAATATTAGACAGCCTGACTTAACCAGAGAAATAGAAATTGGAGATAGTAATGAAAACTTTCAAGAGTCTAGAGGACAAGTCCATGGATATAATCAGGTCATGGGGAAACAGACAAATACTATTACCTGAGGTTCGCACAACATGGAATAGACAATCAGATGAAGGAACCAAAGGATAAAATGTGGATAACTACAGTAAGATCATGGATATAAGATAACCCATCGTGGAATCAGGAATCCCAGCAAAAACTCCCATGTATTAGTAGATCAAGGTCAAAATAAGGAAAAAAAAATACACATGAACTTTAGGAATGAATTTTGATATTGATATGGTGTAGGAATGGTGCTATCTGCACCATTCTGCCTGAAGCCAGTGGTCTCTAAGTGGAAATTGACAAAAAGTAAATATCTCTTGATAGCGTTAGGATTGAGGATCCAAAAATGATAGAGAAAAATCACAGAAAATTCCTCATATCTCCACAAGTCTTGGCCTCTCAATCATGCTAATCATATTCACTACTGGTTTCTAACCCTTGAGTGGTCTATAACTAGACCCCTTTCCCTGTACTTGTGATTCAACTTATACCAAATGCACATGCTTTGGATATGAACCCTGAATTCTAGGCTCAATATTAACTCTTCACTCCTTCAAGAGTTTAAAAACAGGAAAAGTAGGCACTTGTATCTGCCTAAAGATTCGTGTGAACTACGTTTTGAACACTAGTATTATGACTCTTCATTTCTGCAGGATATCTTTGAGGTTGGATTGGGAATTTGATTAGAATAATGTCAGAATTATTGATAATAAGCCAAATTAGCTGCTTTCTAAGCTGAGCATAAAATCCATATACTTTAGTTTGAGAAAAATTATGCCAGGAACACATAACAATCAAAGTTCTATAAATTTCCTGTACTCAAAACAGAAAAGCCAACAAAACACAATTAACCTAAAAGAGACTTCAGATGTTATTGTTGACATTTGTGGTTTTTTTGTTTGGTTGGTTTTTTGGTTTGTTTTGTTTTTAACATGGAACTCATTTTGATCTATCAATTGCCTTTCCTTAGAAAATATCAAGTCTATGAACAAGGCCATTAATTATGTTAGCTAGAATGCTCAGCTTCATGACTAGTCTAACAGTTGACTGGTATTTTATTTAAGCTTTTATAGATTTGGCTAAAATCAGAATGAAAGAATATTTATTTCTTCCAGAGCATACTTCTTGAAATTAAAGACTTGATTCCAAATAAAGAGGATTTATGCAAATATAAAGAGTAGGTCTGCTGGTTTTGTCATTGTCTAGCCATACAAGGGACTTTAGGCAAGCCTTTCAACTAATGCAGGTCTTAGCTTCCTCCTCTGTGACATTAAAGAATTAGACATGATAATATAGAGGAACCATTTCTTTTTGTTATACTCTAGATTGTTAATAATAAAAAAGACAAACGATTGGGCAATTAAAATTTAAGTTTTATAAACTTAAAATCATTTGAATTAGTTCTGAGAGGTCCTTGTTTAAAAGGTATATGCATGTTTGTGTGGTGTGTGTGTGTGTGTTTTAACTCAGTAGTTACAAATGGGGCAATGTTGACTTTCAACAGACACTGATAATCATGATGGTGCTACTTATTTCCAGTGGGTAGACACTGTAAATGCTGCTGAATATCTTTTACTATGCACAGGATGGCTGTCCTGCAAAAATAAATTATTTGTTCCAAAATATCAGCAGTGCCAAGATTGAGAAATCGTGTAACCAGTTATGGCTGACAGCATAACACATCCTCAGGATATAGTTATCCATCCTGAAGCTGTTTATCTACTAAACCAGTGGTCCCCAATTTTTTTTTTTTTTTTTTTTTTTTGGCATCTGGTACGATTTCTTGAAAGAAAATTTTTCCATAGTCGGAAGGTAAAGGGGTCGATCATCAGGCATTAGATTCTCTTGAGGTGCACACAACCTAGATCTCTTGCAAGCAAGCACAATTCACAATGAAGTTCAAGCTATGAGACTCTAAAGCCACACTAATCTGACACAAGATGGAGCTCCGACTGCCCGCTGCTTACCTCCTGCTAGGCTGCCCAATTCTTTACAGGCCATGGCACTAGTTCACGACCCAGGGGTTGGAGATACCTGTTCTAAACAAACAAAGCAGAACCTCTGCCCCCCACCCTTCCAGCTTGCCACCCCTCTCCCATGAGGAAAGTGTCTCTAATTCCTGTCTCACACACTAAGACTTGGAGGCCATCTTTGTTCCCATTGCTGACATTGTTCATTATGAAGTTAACAGTCATGAATAGAGAATTCAGTCTGTGTATTTATCTTTATTAGTAGTATTTTTGTCATAATAATTTTTAATAAATGTTTGACGGGCTATGAAGGAAGTACATTCTCCATTTTCTTGCTATATCACGTCTAATGTATAAATGCAATTAATATTTGGATTGCCATTTAGGTGTACTATATAATTACAGCCAATGAAAAATGAATAAAGAGACTTGCATTGATTTTACTGAGCTTTATATTCTTAAAGACTGCAAATTTGGATAGGGCTCATTTGCCTATTTGTGTGTATATGCATGTGTGTGCAAATTTATAAATAATGTGTATGTGCATATGTATGTATATATACATATAAGAAAGACACCTCAAAATTAAATAAAATTAATTTTCTGTTTCCATTATGTCATTAATCCCATTAGCAGCATATGATTCTCTATGTAACCTGCATTTTTTCCTGCTTAATGCTCACATTCACAAAATGTTTTGTACTGTTTTTATTTTACTTTACAAATAGAACATCAGGCTAACATATGGCTATTATTTACACTAGAACTACCCCCAGGACCTCACAGATTGATCATACCCACTATTTTGTTCTTGTTTCTTTTATTAACTTCATTTATTTCTTTATTCTCTTGAAACAAAAGGACTGGCATTTTCCATAGTAAAGTTGTCTAAGTGAGCTTCTTTCTTAAGTTTATTTAACTAAGATTTGCCCTTAATATATCATTCAGATATAATAATTTCCATGCTCAGAACCAAATTCTAATTTTTGTTTTACGAGATTGTATACGTTTTTGGAGTACTGAATTCCAGCCAGAATCTATCAGTCATTATTCATGTGTCTTTAGATAAATAACTTATACACACTGCATATCATTTCATTTTTAAATAACCTGGTCGTAGTGTTCTGCTCAATTTGCCTCAGAAATAAGGTAGAGTAGTAAACAGTAAGGGACTCTGAAAAACATTAATGACTATATATATGAGTGATGGTGGCAGTGTAATTTATATAGGAGACAGCAATAGCAAAAGCAACAGCAACAAAATTGAACAAGGCAGCAAAAATAGCTGTGGTATGAAAGTTCTTTGATAATTTTAGTTTTAGATCATGTTATTAAATTATAATTGAGAATTTGAAAAATTACTTCAACCTGCATCACCACGCCTCTGAAATACTGTCTTAGATCATGATCAAGTAAATTGTGACCTTTTCATTTAAAAAGTTGACTGAACACCTAATTATCCCTGGTCCTGGGAATACCAGGATGAATCATACCAGCTTCATATCCTCAGAAAATGGTTAGTGAAATAAAATGGGGTAACAACCGCAATAATTGAACCATATACAGTACAGAATGGAGCAAATAGAAGCACTGATAAACTCTTCTTTTGCAAAATGTGTCTTTATACTTTAGTTGATAAATAATATTTGTACATATTTTGGAAGTACCTATGATATTTTAATACATGTATACACAGTGTAATAATCAAATGGGGTAACTGGAAAATCCATCCCTTCAAACATGTATGTTCTCTTTGTGTTGGGGACATTTCAATTCTCTTCTAGCTATTTTGAATTATATAATAAATATTTGTTAATTATAGTTACTCAACTGTGCTATTGAACACCAGAACTTATTCCTTCTGTATTTTTATAATCACTAGCTCATTTTTCCTTATCTTTCCCTTGCCCCTACCCTTCCCAGCCCCTGGTAACTCTCATTTTACTCACTATCTCCATGAGATTCATTTTTTCCTCCACTTTCTTTTTATTTAATTTTAAAGATGTGGGGTACAATTCATGATTGGATAGATAAGTGGTCATCGTACAGATAAAGTTTGGGCCTCCCTTTTGTCCCCACTTTGCCTTGTTTGAGATCAGATACCCTTATTGGTGTTATGTGACCCTCCTCCTCCTCTGGCAGTGTAGAGGTTCACTTTTTAAACTTTCTTGTATAAGTGATAAAATGTGAACTTTATCTTTTCATGCTTGGCTTATTTCACTTAATATTATGATCACCAATTCCATCCATGTGGGTGCAAATGACAGGATTTCATTCTTCTTATTAAGAAATAATATTCCATTGTGTATCTTTACCACATTTTCTTTATCCATTCACCTGTTGATAGACATTTACATTGCTTCATTATCTTGGCTATTGTGAATAGTGCTGTAATAAACACAGGAGTATAGACATCTCTTTAATGTACTGATTTTCTTTCTTTTGGCTATATACACAGCAGTGAGATTGCTGGATAATATGGTTATTTTATTTTTAGTTTTTTGAGAAACCTCCATATTGTTTTCTATAGTGGCTGTAGTAATTTGCATTCCATCCAATATTATACAAGCATTTCCCTTTCTTCACATCCTCATCAGTATTTATTTTTTGTGTGTGTCTATATGATAATAGCCCCTTTAACTAGGGTGAAATTATGTCTCATTGTGGTTTTGGTTTCAATTTCCCTGACGATTAGTGATGTTGAGTATTTTTTCATGTATCTTTGGCTATTTGTATGTCTTCTTTTGGAAATGTCTGTTTAGATTTTTTTTTTTGCCCACGGTGTAAATTGAATCATTTTATTATTATTTTTTCTATCAAGTTGTTTGAGTTCCTTATATATATTCTGAGTATTAATGCTTTATCAGATGGATAGTTTGCAAATTTTTGTTCCCATTTTATGGGCTATCTCTTCACTTGGCTAATTGTTTCCTTTGTTATATAGAAACTTTTTAGCTTGATGTGATCTCATTTGTCTGTTTTTGCTTTGTTTTTGTTGCCTATTCTTTTGAGGTCTTATTCAAAAAAATAATTGCCCAGACCAATGTCCTGAAGTGTTTCTCCAATGTTTCCTTCTATTAATTTCATAATTTTACATCTTACACTTACGCCTTTAAGCCATTTTGGGTTTATTTTTGTGTAGGGTGAGAAATAGTGGTCTAGTTTCATTATTCTGCATATGGATATCCAGCTTTCCCAGCACCATCTATTAAAGAGCCTGTCTGGCCAGGCATAGTGGATCATGCTGGTAATTCCAGCGCTTTAGGAGGCCAAGATAAGAGAACTGCTTGAGCCCTGGAGTTCAGAACCAGCCTGGGCAACATACTGAGAATTTGTTTCTTCAAAACATTTTAAAAATTAACTGAACAAGGTGGTGCTTGTCTGTAGTACTAGCTACTCTGGAGGCTGAGATGGGAAGACCATTTGAGAGTAGGTAGTTGAGGCTGCAGTGAGCCATGGTGGTGGCACTGCACTCCAATTTGAGTGACAGAGTGAGACCTCGATTCAAAAAATAAATAATAAAAAATAAAAGCAAAACAAAATTAATAAAAAATAAGGAGTCTTATGTTCTTGGCACCTTTGTTAAAAATAAGTTGTCTATAAATGTGTGAATTGATTTCTATATTCGCAATTCTGCTCCACTGGTCTATGTGTCTGTTTTTATGCCAGTATCATGCTGTTTTAGTCACTATAGCTCAGTAATATAATTTGAAGCTAGGTAGTATTATGTTTGCAGCTTTGCTCTTTTTTTTGTTGAGGATTGCTTTGGTTATTTGAGGTTATTGTGGTTCCATATTAATTTTAGAATTTTTTTTTTAAATTTCTGAGAAGAATGTCGATTGTATTTAAGCAGGATTGCATTGAATCTGTAGATTACTTTGGGTAGTATGGGCATTTTAACAGTATTAATTCTTCCGATCCATATGGGATAAATTCTTCTTAATACAAGGGCTCAAGACAAATTTCACAGTGGAGGGAATGCTTGAAATGGTATTTTATGTGTTTACATTTATATTGAAAAAAGTATAAATATTGTGGTGCAATCTTTACTTTGAAACTCTGGCCTATGTATGAGCATAGATTTTTAGTAAGTACTATAGAAACTATATCCAGGAAGAAAAGGAGAACTCATAGCACAAGGAGGCTAGTGGGTACTCTTTTGATGCATTGAATTATGGGAAACATCTAGAAAACATTCAGACCAATGAAAAGTCATAAATAATTGCCGAGTACGCACCATGTGTAAGGCACAGGGTTACACAGTGGCTGATTATGACAAAATGAGAGTCCTGATGTAGGGACTGCTAAGTTAGAAGACAGCCCCAACTCATGGTGAGGTTGGGGAATTGCTATCAGAGGTGTGCCCAAGAAACCCTGCTGGTGCATGAGGCAATGAAGAAAAAAAAAGAAAAGAAAGAAGCCCGACTCGGTGGCTCAGCCTGTAATCCCGTGTCTTTGGGAGGCTGAGGTGAGTGGATTGCCTGAGCCCGCGAGTTCAAGACCTGCCTGGGCAGGCGAGACCTCATCTCTACAATAAATCAAAAAAATTAGCCAGGCGTGGTAGCGCGTGCCTGTAGTTCCTGCTACTCAGAAAGCTGAGGCGGAAGGATCGCCGGAGCCCAGCTGGTCGAGGCTGTGGCAGCCGGGAGCGGCCACTGCACTCCAGTCTGGGTGACAGAGTGAGACTCCAACTCAAAAAAACCCCCCAAAAACAAAACAAAAAAAAAAAAAAGAAAAGAAAGAAAGAAGAGAAACTAACATGGAGAGAGAATAGGCCAATGTTGCTATCACTGGAGTCTAGGCTCCAGAGAAGTGTGCTTTGCCAATGCTTTCAGGGCTGTGGGTTTACCTTTGCCATCATTATGATCATGAGCAATTTGAAATGCTGTTCAAACAAAATCATATATTTTGCAGCAACATAGATGAACAGGAAGCCATTAGCCTAAGTGAAATGACTTAGAAACAAAAAGGCAAAAACTGCATATTCTCACTTATTAATGGGAGTTAAACAAGGGGCACACATGGACTTGAAGTGTGTAATGATAGACACTGGAGTTTCCAAAAGGTGAGAGGGTGGGAGGGAGGGTGCATTGTACACTACTTGTGTAATGGATACACTTCAAGACCAAACTCCACCACTATGCAACATAGTCATGTAAGAAAACTGCATTTGCCCCTCCCCACCAAATATATTAAAATAATTTTTTATAAAACCCCTTCAAGAATTTTCTTGGGGTTAGGTATTATACATTTTGAAAACAGTTTAAATATTCCCTTTGTGTTTACTACTAAATGAGTTATTTTTCAGTTTCCTGGAAGAATATTTTACTCATTAAGGAAATATATCTTGTTAAAAAACACACACACACACACACACACACACGATCTACCAAGAGTAAATGTATATTCTATATATCTAGGAAATATTTTGAAATTTTTTTTCGTTTAAGGTAACTCAAATTGTGAGTAGAAATGTAACACATTTTGCCAAGTAGAGTTTTTCCCTTTTGCTTACCTGTAAACTATTGTACTATCTGGAAATGTGTTTCTCCTATAATTGCATGCTAAAATTCTTTTCCAATAGCCTGAGTGAATATGCTATCTACTTCAAAAGTACAAAGTACTTTTTTTACATTATTGTTTAAAAAAGAGAGGGTGCATAAAATGATATTTTAACAGGTAAAAGCTTTTTGGAGATAATTTAAAAATGAGGAAACATGCCCTGCAAGTATAATAAGAGATATCCGAACTGCTGTTCTATTAACAACCACAAACATAGATTGGATTTTGAATCTCAGCCCATTTCTAGGGCATTGTGTCAGTGTTTAAGAGCCCAGACACTGATGGTAGATGGACATAAGTTTGAATTCCTGCCACGTCTGTGATGAACTGTGTGAGATTTCTCATATTGCTTAACTTCTCAAATTGTTGCTAGGTTCATCAATATTATCCAACTACAAATAATACCATAAGAAAATGTTGTTGAAAAGATACAATAAAGATATACAGGTGTGTGTGTGTGTGTGTGTGTGTGTGTGTGTGTGTGTGCTTGTGTATTTATGTGTGTGCATATGCATATATAAAAAAATATATGAATAGCCGGGCTCGGTGGCTCAGCCTGTAATCCCGCGCCTTTGGATGGCTGAGGTGAGTGGATTGCCTGAGCCTGCGGGTTCGAGACCCGCCTGGGTGGGCGAAACATCATTCTACAGTAAATCAAAAAATTAGCCGGGCGTGGTAGTGCACGCCTGTAGTTCCAGCTACTTGGAAGGCTGAAGCGGAAGGATCGCCGGAGCCCAGCAAGTCAAGGCTGTGGTGGCCGGGAGCGGCCACTGCACTCCAGTCTGGGCAACAGAGTGAGACTCCAACTCAAAAAAAAAAAAAAAAATGATTAAAGCATCTAGTAATTATGAAGTGCTTGTTAATTTTTAACTGTAATTTTCTGATTATCATTTATTGATGCTATTATAAATTTAGACAGGAGTAATACATTGTATAAATGTATCACTTTCTTCTTTAGTTGTATATAGATGCCACGTGTTTGAAATGAACACTTAGGATATCTTTGAAGGGAAGAGTGTGACAAAATAAAGATGAAATAGTGTTTCCCCTATTAAAAAAAGTACGATCGAATTTTTGTTCACATGGTTTTCTCTCCTCAAAATGACCTACTTATCTGTATCTGCTTGATAGATGCTAATTCATGTTTCATGACCCTGAACTTTTCTAAACCTTTCATCCCTAGTCTTGTAGAACCGACCGTTCCTCCCTTGAATATACTCCTCAATCTCTAGTGCCTGTCTGGCATGTAATAGATGGCAATTCTTAAACGAAGTCTTAATTAGATAGATAGATTGATAAAAGATAGATAGATGATAGGTAGGTAGGTAGGTAGATAGATAATTACATTAACAGACCATAAGTCCTTCCAGGTTTTCTTTCTGTATCCTCTAGAACCTACAATTGTAAATATTTCATACAGTTTTGCTGTGTGAACAAATACGACAGGCTCTTTACGTACTGAGAGACGGCAGACACTGTCTGATTGCTGCAGTATACCAAGTTTCTTTGGGATAGGATAGTGGCCTCTATCTGTTCCACTACTGAACTGTTTCTGCAATTAAAATAAACTATAATAGAGTGTGTCATATTCACCTACTATGAGCTCAGCAGTCTTTTCTGTAGACTGGGATACCCAAAGGCATGCTTTCATGTGAGTAAATTAAGGTGAAACACTCTCATAAAGGAAATAAATTGGCCCTCCTGAGGATAGGTCCATGACTGTGCTTAATATCTTAGAAAGCAATCCAGGATCACATGTCTGATAGGCTCAGAAGGGGAATGCGCATTTTTGAACTATATTCACTAGAGGGCATTGCCACTGCAGCATTTACTTAGGCCCTATGGAAAAGGGATTGCTGGTTTATGGAGGCAAGGTATGTATTTGCTCTGTGAAAGTCATAGGAGTCCTGATGAATTTGAAATGTACAAATGGGTTGAGAAACCTAAGAATAGTTTCACAGAAAACAAATATGAACAATAGCAAAAACATGGAACCAACCTCGTTGCCCATCAAAGATGGACTGGATTAAAAAAATGTGGTACATATACACAATGGAATATTATGCAGCAATAAAGAAGGACAAATATATGGACTTTGCAGCAACTTGGATGAATTCGGAGTCGATCTTACTCAGTGTTTTATCACAGAAACAAAGAACTGAGTTCCATATGTTCTCACGCATAAGTTGACCTTGAACAATTGTAATGCTGTAAGAAAGCGATTGGCAGTAGTGGAAAACTGTCAGGGGGCTGGAGGTGGGATTGGCAGTTGAGGGAATCTGCGAGAGGAGGGAGGGGCAGACCTCATCAACAAGGGTACCTGCACATCAATGTTTATATACCTAACCCTGAATTGTACCCCACATCTTTATAATAAAAAATTAAATTAAATTAAAAAAATAAAAAATAAAAAAAGCAAATATGTATGCCAGGTTGATTTTGGCCTTGAAAATAGGGCCCTACTAAGCATAAATAATAAAGAAATTTTTAAAAATCTCGTCATATCTCCTATTTTTCTCACTATGAATCCCCCTTTTGGTCAGTCTTCTGTCATCACTTCTAACAGTATAACAATGGTTCCTTTATCTTTCTAAAGTCTACACATATCTGTAACCCATGTTTCAGTCTTTAATTCCTCTAAATACCCCATGCTCACTGTTGTTAATATGCTTTTACTATTTACTCTTCCAGTCTCATTCCTAGTACATGCCTGAAATGATATCCTATTATTAAATCCCTCTCACATTTTTTCTTGTTGTTCCACTCCTTTGCAAAACCAGTAGCTGGGGAGCTCTCCTATGATTGCAATTCCCATTACCATCTTAATTTTCCAAGCATGTGTACCATCTATCAAATGGTGTCAAATCCCACTAATCATCAAGAGTATTTAAACATACAGACTCTTAGACCACATTCATGGAGATTAGAGGTGGATCGGTCTAAATTTGTTTCCAGTGATGGCAGACTTTATAAAACAGCACTCCTAGTAGTTCTGATGGGCAGCCAACTTGATGGTTAGAGAAATATATGCAGTATGTATTTTCTAGTTAACCACAATTCTCTTGTTTCTAGTATATTAGTTCAGTTATTTCATATTTATTGGTTATTTCTTCTCAGATATGTTGTAAGCTCCTTATAATTAAAGCTGTCATATACATTATGCAGCTATATGACACATTATATTTATATATACAATACACATATATACCAATAGGTATGTAACATTTATTATTACATTATATTTTGTTATATTGTTAATTGAAGTATGATACTTTTATTATATATAGTACATACATTCTTATCATATAACAGATAATAATGTGTTTTAAATCAATCCTAGTTTAAGCAAATAATTCTGGTTATTTTTTACTGGCTATCTCTTTAATTTAGTAAAATGAGAAGTACAATTTTAGCTTTAGGGTGAGGCACCTGTTTGACGAGATGTGTTATGAGATGGATGAAATAAGAGAAAAGCAGTCTCTAACAATGCTTTGGGTCAACTAAGGAAGCATAAGACCAGAGGCAGAAGAATCCCCACATTTCTATTCCAAGTAGTAAAGCTGACTAAGTAACCATCCTGGAACCAACACAAAAAAAATGTTGGAATGCATACACACGCGCGCGCACACACACACACACACACACACACACACACACACACACACATTTTGTCCTCATTTTGCATAGTTGTGAACTGCACACATTCAGCTATCATGGATTAGCCAAACAACACCCCCTTACAACAATATTGTTCAAACCCCAGTTACCGAGGTATGTTAGCTGTGAATAATATGCATTCAATGCAAACTTTACTGGTAGCTCTTCAGTCCACACCTCATTAAATAAATAGAAGATTTGCTTCATGAGTGACCTTTCTTGTCACTTCTTTCAAAGTCTGTCTGTGATTGACCACTGTTCATGCCTCTATTACACTCAGTTTACTGACAGTCAGCAAAACCTCTTGTGGTGGTGTCTTCTTGTCCCAGATTGACAAGCACAGGTGGCCTCTTACTAAAATGGTTAATTGAAAGAGCAAATGGGCACGTAAAGATAAAAGTGCAGCAAAGAAATGAAAAGTAATAATACTTGAAGTGAAATTAGAATGAGATATAAATGGAGTTGTAGGAGAATTAGCTGACTTGGGAATGTTGATACTGCTGGCATCCAAAAGACTCTAGAGACAAAACAGGAGGTACTTGGTGAAGGTAAACTTATTGATGGTATTAGCCAACTCAGGCTTCCATGACAAAATGCCATAAACGGGTGACTTCAACAATATAAATTTGTCTCTCACAGTTCTGGAGGCTGAGGAGTACAAAATCAAGGTGTCAGCGGATTTGGTTCTTGGTGAGAACCTCTTTTCTGGATTGCAGAAGGCTGCAATCACAGGTAGAGTGATGGATCTCTCTAGTATCTCTTTTTGTGGGCACTAAACCTATCAGATCAGCTCTGTCCATCATAATCTCATCTAATCCTGTTTACCTCCCAAAGGCCCCATCTCCAAATACAATCGTTGGGGGTGATGGCTTCAATATATGTATTTTAGGGACACAAACATTCAGTCCATGGCATCCACATACATGAGCAAAGTAGTTTTGACAAAAAGGATGACAATGCCCTGAGGAAATAACATAATCAAAAAAAAAAAACCTAACATGAAAGTAACTCTCAGAGATATTTCATGACATTTAAAGCACAGAAGATAACATGTTGGAGGCAGATCTAAACTTAGAAAGGAGTTGTGACATTTCATCAAGGAATAAAAAAGATGTTCACTTTGTATCATTAAATATATATGATATTTGCTAAATGTATATGAGAAAAAAAGCAAGCACTGTTCAAAATGCTCTTGATAAGTTTCTTACCAAAACTCCAAAAAATAAATACTTCAAATCTGAAGGTTTCTAATGTTTTAAATCACATCATCCTAAATGAATATTAGTTTTACTATTTTTTTCATTTTCCCATGCATTTACAACCAAAAATAAGAGTTTTTAATGTTTGAAAAAAATTTGCATATTGCTTGTCTTGTAGAATTTCAGCTTGCATGATCACTTTTACAATCCCACGTCATTTTTAAAGTGAAGATTGTCTGTTATTCTTAAATGACATGACTAACTTTGCAAAAAAGTAAAGAAAAATTATTTGATTAGGAATATAACACAAATACCAGACTATGTTTTCATCAGGAGAATCCACTTATCCCAAACTTTGAGTTTTTGTGGGCAAGGACATTCTGGACAGATGAAGAAAAGGAGAAGGATATTACATCACTGTGTCTTGAGCAAAGGGAAAATCAATGTGCAGAAAATAAGAGGTGACATTAAAAAAGGGATGAGATTCTGGTTTCCCTTTTATCTATGGGACAAATTTTAATTTTGTTCTAAGTAAAAACATTTAGACAGGTGTTACCGGGTATGAAAATATAATGTTTTTTCAAATAACTCTAATAATAGTGGAAAATTAGATCAACAGGGAGAAATGTTTTTCAGAGACATCAATGAAAAGTCTATTACAATACAAAACAAATGAATATGTTGTATGTGGAATGATGATAAAGGTATTTAGTCTTTGTTAAGAAGTGGTCAGCTTACAAACAGTGACAAATTGAATGTATTCTATGTACTTGGTTCTGTGTTTAGCATCTCATATAAACTAATGCAATAGATAAAACTGATAGCATTTGGTTTAAGTTTCTGTCTACAAATTTCTCTGTAACAGTTCAAGGGTTAGATGACATTAGCTGTTTTTAATCCAGAGATAAGTAAATTGCAAATGAATATTATTTTTAAAATTTTCAGATATCAAACATAACTTAAGAAGTGCTATATCAAGATATTTAAATTAAATAATCTAAGGATTAAAATTTTGAGTCAAGTGTTAGGGTGTAGGTCTCACTTAGAAAATACCTGAGTTTTGATAACTGATGGATACTTGGACATACTCATTAAAGTTCAAAAATCAGAAGTCATCAGTCAACCACTTTAAACACCATTTATTTAGGCCCATTTAGAATTTTGGCAAGGTACAATGTTTGGGTGTTGCAGAGAACAGAGTGGGTACTAAAAAAACCACGATAATGAAAAATAGAAATGACAGGAACAAACACTTATAGCTTTTAAAATATTGAAAACTACTTATCTAATTTGAAGTTTTTTTGTTACAATTCTTTAACTTCATTTGGTTTGTACATACAACTATATTTTGAGATAGGGACCTGGATATATCGGAAGCATTTTTAAGTGGAACCGTCTTCAGTTCAATTGAAATTTTATTCTACTCAAATAATAATTCATCCTACCAACAGCAAATTCAAAATTTTGGTTTAATAATATGTAAAATACAGTTATTTTGTAAAGTGCCAGATATAATATTTATCTAAAAGAAGCTTACAGTCTCATGGAAATTAAATACCTGACTGCATGGTGTCGAATCAGAGTACTATAATTGCATTCCATGAAGTGCAGAATTTTAGAGTCATAAGAGACTTCTAATATCATCTGACCTAAGTTACTACATGAGTTCATGAAAAAGATGACCCAAAATGATGGATAATTAGGTGAAGACATTCTCTAACATCATGAAGACTCCTTATGAATTATTCTCTTGTAGTGCACAGATCAAGCAGTTTCTGCTGTGTAACACCTTTATACCTGCAAGTCATCTTTTGATCATAACCTCTTAGATTGGTTTTCACCATTAGAGAAATGTATTTGCCAATTTCTAAACTTTAAGAGGAAATGGAAACTTACCCAGTACTCTACTCACCCTTGTCTCATGCCCAGACACTTCTTCTGGAGCCACTGCTGTTTTGTTATACAATATCTATTGGCACCATAGCAGGAAAGCGCTCTCACATCTTCCTTGGAGAATCAAATTATGACTTAAATTTTAGAAAAAAAGGGGGTCTATGAAGTCAAAGTGGAGTGAAATGATTAAAAGAGGAACTTGCTCCATGACAAAAGTTGTTTAAGTGAAGTATGTTAATAAATGATCTGGGTGGGCATCTAACAAAGCAGAGCAGTTTCGTTCCCAAGTGTTCAGGTTAATAAGCACAACTTTAATATGATCTAATTCATGTATGACTACAATAGTTTCACATATAAATGTCTATGTGGTGCTGTGAAAATTGAAAAATGATGCTGGATAGGAAAACAGGTGGCAACTTAAATATTTATAGCCCAATATCCCTTTTCTTTCATCATGTGGTAAACAACAGCTTGCACTATAGTATGTAGAAATCATATTAAGAAAATAAACAAAATTTTTAAGTGCATTCGGTAGGAAATAAGTGTGAATTTTGAAAGTGATAAATGGCTTTCTCTTGGTGGTATTGTAAGAGCTGTCACCAAACATGAACAAAAGTGATATAAGGTTTTTGTTGTGTCGACATTTTAATTCAAATACAATATAATTTCTTTTATAAAATGTTTTTAATGTATTGCATTTTATGTACCACATAGTGTCAAATTGCTAACTTTCATGCACTTCAAAACCAAAAGTTGTATTTGTTTTATAGTATATGTTAATATTATTATCTTTATATATAACTAGGTGTATAAGCTGAAAAAAGGAGAGATAAGCCCATTAATGTGGATGAAATTTCAAATTTTATAAAATAATGATTAAGAAAAAACTATGGAAGTAGGCACATGAAAAGATGCTAAACATCACTAATCTTTAGGCAAATACAAGTCAAAACCACAGTGAGATACTATTTCACATCTGTTAGGATCACTGTTATCCAAACAACAACATCAACACCAAAATAAAATAAAAAGTGTTGTCAAGGATGCAAAGAAATTGAAATATTTGTGCATTGCTGGTGGGAGTAGCCCTGCTGTGGAAGACATAGTGGTTTCTCAAAATAATTAAACATAGATACCATGTAACACAGAAATATCACTGCTAGGTATGTATATAAAAGAATGGAAAACAAGGGCTTGTATAGGTATTTACACAACAATGCTTATAGCTGCATCATTCACAGTAGCCAAAAGGTAGAAACAATAAACAGATGATTATTGGTAGATGTATGGAAAAATAAAATGTGCTATATGCATATAATGGAATATAATTCAGTCTTTAAAAGGGAGGAAATTCTGATAAATGCTACACCATGGATGAATCTGGAAAACACGCTAAGTAAAATAAACCAGACACAAAAGGAGAAATATTGTATTATTCGACTAACATGAGGTACTTAAAACAGTCAAGTTCACAGAGACAGAAAATGGTTACAAGGATCTTGAGAAAGGGAATAATGAGACATGATTATTTAATGTATACAAAGTTTCAGTCTGAAATGACAAACGATTTCTGGACATGGATATTTGTGAAAAAATGTGAATATTCCTAATGCCACTAAACAGTACACGTAAAATGGCAAAAATGGTAAATTTTATGTAATATATATTTTGCCACAATAAACAATCAGGCTATTGTTACCTTGAAAAATATAACTATATAATAACAACTCAAAAATATAACTTTAAACATTTTTACTAATTCAATTTGATTTCTACCAAAAAGATGAAGAGTAGGCTATTTGGAGTTAAGGGAATGCAATTCAGTCTCCCTTAATATAGACATCCTAAGTAGAAGTTATTAGAAACATATGAGATTTTATTAAAATATTATTTGGTTTTCCATACTATTGAGAAAAATGGCTTTATTTCTTAACCTTAAAGAAAATATAAATTACAACATACATATTTATCCAGATAGCTGTTCTGAGTTGGAATCCAAAATGGAACTCTTACTAAAGACTGGGATATATTGTTTAAACATTTAAATTCTATAGACCAAAAGAATAAATGATATAAAACTTAATAAACATTTCATACCATGTCATAAATTTAGGCTGCTCTTTTAAATTATGTTTCACACTGGATTACCACTATAGAATTAAAGACTGGCTCATTTTGATTTGTACAGCTGTAATTGCACCCTTTTGAAAAGAAACACTTTTTTTATAACTTATCTATCTTTTAGAGACAGTATCTCTCTCTGTTGCCCAGGCTGGAGTGCAGTGGCCCAATCATTGCTCATTGCAGACTAGAACTCGTGGGCTCAAATCATCCTCTCCCTGCAGCCTTCCAAGTAGCTGGGACTACAGATGTGAGCCATTGCACCAGGTCTATTTATTCTCACCTTTTTTTTTTGAGTCAGTATCTCACTCTGTTGCCCAGGCTGTACTGTAGTGGCATGATCATGGCTTCCTGCAGCTTTGACCTTCAGGATTTAGGTGATCCTTTTGACTCAGCCTCCCGTGTACCTAGGACTACAGGAGTGCACCACTATGCCCTGATAATTTTATTTTATTTATTTTGTTTCTGTAGAGGTGAGATCTCACTATGTTGCCTAGACTGGTCTCAAACTCTTTGGCTCAAGCAATCCTCTCACCTCCCAAAGTGCTGGGGTTACGGGTATGACCCACCCTGCCCAGTTAGTTTACTCTTTATTTCATGAATTAACTAGCTTTTTGAACAATATTTTTTTCTCAGTATGAGTGTCTTTGAAATAAACTATCTGCCTTAAACTATCTGTTATTAAGAAAGATAGGTTGTGTGTGTGTGTGTGTGTGTGTGTGTGTGTGTGTGTGTGCACGCGCACATGCATGTGTGAATATACAAATATTTCCGTGTATTATTAAAAAAGTGAGTCTTAGTGATAGGAAAGGCTTTGCTCTGCTAAGAAAAAAACACAGTTCCTTAAATTAAGATAATATGAATTATTGTACTGACCTTGTTTTGCTCTTACACTGTTTTTCAGAAAGTTCAAGGGCATATTCAGCTATATGAGCCATATAAAGCTGAATGTATCTATTTTATTCTCTTCCTCCCTTTTTTCTAGGTATTCTTTTTGTTCTATATTTTTCTGCCTGCTGACTTAGTGTTATGCATATTTTATTATTTTACTGCGCAGTTAACTCCATAAGGATTTGAGGTAATTAATAAAAACCACATCCAATAAAATAAAATTATAAAATAGTCACAAGAAAAAATGAAAAAACAGTTAACTGTAATGTTGAGAACCAAAAATGAGTTGAATAACAAAGCTGTGTGAATCCAGAGTTGGGATTAACACAGGCTTCCAGCTGGATTTCTTTAGCAAATTGTGGTATACGTGATCCAGACTTAGCTATTTTATTTCGGATTTAATAGTGGGCAAACATTTTGTTATGAGAAGTTGTAGGGGATGAAATTGGGAAGAGTTTCGTTTCTTGTTTTTTTTGAGTTGGTCTCACTCTGTCACCCAGACTGGAGTGCAGTGGCCGCTCCTGGCCACCGCAGCCTCGACCTGCTGGGCTCCAGCAATCCTTCCGCCTCAGCCTTCCAAGTACCTGGAACTACAGGCGCGTGCTACCACGTCCGGCTGATTTTTGATTTATTGTGGAGATGAGGTCTCGCCAAGTTGCCCAGGCGGGTCTCGAACCTGCGGGCTCAGGCAATCCACCTACCTCAGCCTCCCAAAGCGCGGGATTACAGGCTGAGCCGCTGAGCCCGGCGGGAAGGGTTTTTGTATGTGACCAATAATTGTCTATTTGCCATTTGAAGTTTGATGAACTATAATCTCTTCTGGGAATGTTTCCTAATTCCACCTGTTCATGTTTAGAAAATAATTGCTATATTTATCTGGAATGTCCTCTTGCTATGTTTGGATATTACTTACCTGTTTCATACTCTAGACCAGTCTTACTTAGTACATATATGACCACTAGCCATATATGGCTATTGAACACTTGGATGTAACTACTTTTGACTTTGAGTTCCCCAAATCACATGGTCAGTATCAATTTAGACTCTGAACTTGTAAAGAAAACACAGACTTCTTAATTTGATTTACCATAGGACACTTTTCAAATTTTTTTCTGACCTAGTCAAGACAAGCTGCATCTTAGTTTTTGGCATTGGGAAATGAAACTTTTATCTTCTCTGTCCGTGCACTTCCTTAAGGTCTTAGATTTAATACACAGGTTGCAGTTCTAACCAACCAGATTTTGCAGACCCAAGGCCTCATCTGCTCTCTAGGAGAATCAATATCCAATTCCTTTATCATATCCAGGCCCAGTGTTCTTGTGCTCCACCCCTCTCAGCAGGGCCTTTACCTGTCAGACTGTCTGCCTACTTTGCTGTATTTCTATTTCTTCCTTCAATCATACATGCACAGTTATATTATAATTGTGTGAGTATGTATGTGTGTGTGTGTGTGTGCGTGTGTGTGTGTGTTTCTTTCATTCAGTTAATTTATGTTGTTTTGGGAGTGTTTCTGAGTTAGCTAATTCTTGGTTTTCTGTAGTCAGAAGTTTTTGTTAACAGTATTCAGTGTTCAGTGGATTGTTGCTAAAGATTATAAGATAAGAAGGAGATCAAAGTGGTGCTTTAAAAAGATTTTTCTGGTTATATGCTTGTGAGTATATTACAAAAGAGGAGATAGTAGAACAAGATGCCATTTACTTAATGCCTTTGATGGTTAAAGAGAGACATTTTGTCTTAAGCTGAGCACAAATCTAAAGACGGAATTACTAGATGCATTTTGGTTTTTTTTCAAATCTATATAGAGTAACTCTCCCTTATAACTATGATAAAAATTATCCCAGACATTTTTCACCCAAGGGCTTTCATTATGGAGAGAAATGTAAAGGGGAAAAATGAAGCACTTAAAACTTGCCTGAATTATTTAACGTTTTGTCCACCATCTAAGATAAGTTGTCTTTAACAGTTCCATATAACATGGCACTTTAGTTTTATCTGAGAATTCTGAGTTAGAAAACTAGGAGTAGCATTGTCTGGATAAGAAAGAAGGTCTATAATGAAGATTGAAGATATTTGTTTATATTGTAAAATATTTTGCACATTTGTACATTTTAAGTTTGTCTTTTTATTTTACATTCATGTTAATAAAAAGGCTATTTTAAAAATTTTAAATTACAATCTAATAAGTATTTTCTTTGATTGGAAAGGCTAAGTTATGAGACAGTCACCTAATTTTCATTAATATAAATTGCATGTGTGAATATATTGGAGTAAATTCTTAAAAGCTTAAATTGAGCTTAAATTGAGCACAATTTTTGTTGACTGATACTTTTAATGTTGTAGGCAGAAGATATGCGACAGTAACAAATCCCTTCCCCAGATTTTGTCTTTTAATGTTAATAACAATGTTAATTTATAATTCTTAATGTTAAAGATACATTATTATAATAATTTAATATAATAATTTAATAATTGCAGTTAACAAGTATTTTGCTGTTATTTTTGTAAGGGAAATGCCTCAGAGATAAACAGTTCATAGACTTTGAAACATTATAGCAGTATTCCAAACACTTAAGAATTTTTTTGTTGGAAATTTGAAAATTAGAGTGCTTATTTATGTGAATATGCAATGCTGAACTGGATAGATTTTGCTCTAATAGAGTTTAGAATGCAGAAGAGGAGAGAAGACCTTACATTTATGATTATTGATGGCGTATATTGTATGTAAGGGGAAGTGTGGGAGTTTATGAATGGTTATATCAAAGTAATTCATGTCAAAATTATGGTTCTCAAAATGTGGTTTCCAGACAAGTAGCATCAGCATCATCAGGAAGCTTCTTAGAAATGCAAATTCTCGGGCTCTGCACAAGACCTACTGAGTCAGAAATATCGGGGATGGAAATCAGCAATCTGTGTTTTAACAAGTTTTCCAGGTGATGCTGATTGCTAAAGTTTGAGAAAAACTATTCTAGAGCAAGGTTTCTCAACTTGAGCACTACTGATATTTGGGCCAGATGATTCTTTGTTATATGGGGTCTATAAAGTACACTGTAGTTCGTTTAGCAGAATTTCTGGCTTCTAATCACTACTAAGAGCCAGTGGCACCCTTCCCCCAGTAGTGACAGCTGAGGATATCACCAAAAATTTCAAAATATCTCCAAAACACAAATTCTTGTTGTGAGTTTCCTGTTCCCCTGCCCCCTCCAATCCCATACGATACACAAATGACTTGCCCAGCCTTTTTTTCCATTATCCTTTAGTGTGTGTAGTGATGTGCCTTGAAACAGTAAAAAGTAGCTCCAGCATGTTAATTCAACACAGGAGAAATGAATTTGATTGCAAGACCAGAGATGATTCTAAGTTCTGGCCACTTCAGTCTTTCAGTGTTTACTTGTTTTCAACCTATTTTTCTTCTTGCCTCAAAGTAGTAACATATTTTGTTTAATAGTAACATATTCTGTTTCTAAACTTAGTGATTTGATGAATTTCATGTAATTAACATGAGGTTTATTTTCACATAAATTAGACTGAGGCACCTGCTCTTTCCTAAGACCTTTGAAAACAATTAAGAAAGTGAATGACATAATTTTAATAGTAAATCAAACTATTCTCTTTGATGAATTATGTTATAACAACTCTCTGCCAATCATAGATTCTGTTGGGAATTGGTTTCATTCATTCTTTCTTTCTTTTTATTTATTTTTATTTTAAAGATATAGGTACAAATCATGGTTAAATACCAAAATGTTCAATATACCCTTGTTTATGAGGTGTGCCCTGCCCCAGAAGAATCCTACTACTGCCAATCCCTCTTCCCCTCCCCTGGCAATTTCCCACTACTGACAGTCCTTTTCTTATTGTATTATGATAAGTGTTCAAGGTCCACTTATGAGTAGAACATGTGATACTCAGTTCTCTGTTTCTGTGATAGATCACTCAGTATTATAGACTCTAAGTCCATCCAGGTTGCTGTGAAGTTCTTAATTTTGTCCTTCTTTATGGCTGTGTAATATTCCATCATGTATTTGTACCACGTTTTTAAAATCCAGTCCTCTTTCCATGGGCAACATGTTTGATTCTATGTTTTCCCTATTGTGAACAATGTTGCAATAAACATGTGTGCAGGTATCTTTTTCATAGAGTGATTTGTGTTCCTCCACGTATATTCCCAGTAGTAGGTTCACGGGGTCATATGGAAGGTCAATTTTTTAGACCTTTTAAGAGTCCACAAACTGTTTGCCATAAGGGTTGTACAAGTTTACACTTCCACCAACAGTGTAGAAGCGTTCCCCTTTCCTTGCATCCTCGCCAGCATCTATTGTTTTTTGAGTTATTGATCAGACTGGAGTTAGGTGGCATCTCAGTGTGGTTTTAATTTGCATTTCTTTGATGACTAGTGAGGCTGAGAATTTTTTCATGTATCTATGAGCTGCTCATATGTCTTCTTTTTAGAAGCGCCTATTCATATCTTTTGCCCACTTTGTAATGGGACTATTTGGTTTTTCTCTCTTCCGCACGTTTGAGTGTCTTATATATCCTAGATGTTAGGCCTTTGTCAGATATACAGTTGGCAAATATTTTTCCTCAGTCCGTGGACTGTCTCCCTGATTTCTTGATGGTTTCTTTGGCTTTGCAGAAACTTGTCAGTGTGATGATATCCCACTTGTCTATTTTGTCTCTTATGGCACGGGCACTTTGGGTTTTGATAAGTAATCTGTTGCCAATTCCAATTTCTATAAGGATGTCTCCTGCATTTTCTAAGGTTCTTATGGTGGGAGGTTTTATGTTTAGGTCTTTGATCCATTTAGAGTTGATTTTTGTGTATAGTGGTAGGTGGGGGTCTTGTTTTAATCTTCTGCATGTGGCCAGCCAGTTTTGCCTGCATCGTTTACTGAGTAGATTCTCCTCTCCCTGGTGGTTGGTGGTGGAGACTTTGTCAAAGATGAGTTGGTGGAGAAATTGAGGTTTTGCTTCTGGAGTCTCTTTCCTGTTCCATTGGTGTACATGTCTGTTCTGGTACCAATACCAGGCTGTTTTGATTATTGTAGCTTTATAATAAAGTTTAAACTCTGGGAGTGTGATATCTCCTGCTATGTTTATTTTTGTTGTTGTTTTTGCTGAGAATCGTTTTGGCTATTCGTGGTCACTTAGGTTTCCATATGAATTCCTGCATTCTCGTTTCCAGGTCTGAGAAGAATGCTGCTGGTAATTTAATGGGTATTGCATTAAATCTGTAGATTGCCTTGGGTAGAATGGATGTCTTAACAATGTTGCTTCTTCCAGGCTATGAGCAGGGACTATTTTCCCATTTGTTTGTGTCATCTTTTATTTCTTTGAGCAGTGTTTTGTAGTTTTCTTTGTAATGGTCTTTCACATCTCTGGTTAGAAAGTTACAAAGGTCTTTCTTTCTTTCTTTCTTTCTTTCTTTCTTTCTTTCTTTCTTTCTTTCTTTCTTTCTTTCTTTCTTTCTTTCTTTCTTTCTTTTTTTTGTGGCTATTGTGAATGTGATTTGCTTTTTATTTAGGTTTCTGTTTATTGTTAGTGTATAGAAATGCAACAGTCTTTTGCACATTTATTTTATACCCTGAGACTTTGTCAACGTCCTTTATCAGTGCAAGAAGGTTTTTGAGAGTCTCTTGGGTTTTCGAGGTATAGAATCATGTTGTCTGCAAAGAGGGATGACTTAACGACCTCTTTTCATACTTGGCTACCCTGATCTCCTTCTCTTGTCTGATTGCTCTAGCTAGGACTTCCAATACTATGTTGAACAGGAGGGATGAGAGTGGGCATCCTTGTCTTGTTCCAGTTTTCAGAGGAAAGGGTCCCAATTTCTGTTTAGCAGTGTGTTGGCTGTGGGTTTCTCATAGATGGATCTTACTATTTTGAGGTATGTTTCATCTGTGCCTAGATATTCAAGGATTTTTATCAAGAAGAGGTGCTGGATTTTAACAAAGGCTTTTTCTGCATCTAATGATATAACCATGTGGTTTTTGTCTTTACATCTCTTGATGTATTTAATTATGTTTATAGTCTTGTGGATGTTGAACCAGCCCTACATCCTGAGGATGAAGCCTACTTGGTCATGGTGGATGATTTTTGAGATATGTTGTTTCCGGTTTGCTGGGATCTTGGTGAGAGTTTTAGCATCTATGTTCATCAAGGATATCAGCCTATAGTTCTCTTTCTTTCTTTGTTGGATCTTTACCTGGTTTGGGTATCGATGTGATGTTAGCTTCATAAAATGGTTAGGGAAGAGTTCCATTTTTCTTGATTGTCTGGAATACTTTCAACAGGATTGGCATCAGTTCACCCTTATATATTTTGTAGAATTCTGTTGGAAAGTCATCTAGTCCAGTGCTTTTTTTTTTTGTAGGTAGTTTTCTTATGACATAGTCGATGTCCTGAGTTGATATTCGACTATTTAGGGTCTCAATGTCTCCTTGTGTCAACTGAGGTGGTGTGTGATGTCAGAAAGTCCTCCATTTCATTTAGGCTTTTGAGTTTGTTTCCATACAGGTGTACAGAGTAATCTCTGATAATCTTTTGTATTTCTTCAGGGTCAGTTGTGACTTGATCTTTTGGATTTCTGATTGTGTTTATTTGGGCTTTTTCTCCCGTTTGCTTAGTCACTCTAGCTAGGGGGTCCATCAATCTTGTTTATCTTTTCAAAAAACCAGCTTCTGGTTTCACTGATTTTTTTGTCTTTTGTCTTCTATGTCCTGAATCTGGTTTCACTGATTTTTTATCTTTTGTCTTCTATGTCCTGAATATGAGCTTTTATTTGGATGATCTGGTTTCTTATGCTGAAGTTAGGGTTTTGGTGGTCTTGCTTTTCCAGCTTCCTTAGGTGATTTGTTAGGCTGTTAACTTGTGATCTTTTCATTTTCTTCATGTGTGTTTGTACTGATATGAATTCCCCTCATACAACTGTTTTCATGTCATCCTAGAGATTTTGTTAAGATGCTTCTTCATTTTCATTTGTTTCTGTGTATTTTTCAATCTCTGTTTTGATTTCTGTGTTGACATGGGAGTTGTTTAGCATCATGCTGTTTAGTGTCCATGTCTTTGTGGTTTTGGGGGAACTTTGCTGGTGTTGACATTTATTTTTATTCCACTGTGGGCTGAGAATGTTTATGGCTGAATTTTAATCTTATGGAATTTGTTTATGCTTGACTTATGACCGAAGGTGTGGTTGATCTTGAAGTACATTTCATGTGGTGATGAGTAGAATGTAGATTCCATGGTTGTTGGATAGAGAGTCCTGTAGGTATCAATTCCATTTGGTCAAGTGTCACATTGAGGTTCTGAATCTCCTTTTTGACTTTGAGACTTGATGATCTGCCTATGGTTGCTAATGGGGTGTTTAAGTTCTCAGCTATGATAATGCTAGAGTCAATATCTTTTTTTTAGTTTACCTGGAAGCTGCTTTATGAAAGTTGGTGCTCTTATGTTGGGTGCATATATGTTGAATATGGATGTTTCTTGTTGATAGATCAAAACTTTTATCATGTGACCTTCCATATCTTTTTAAATTTTTGATAACTTAAGGGATATTTTGTCTGATATTAATATCATGACTCCTGCTTTCTTTTATGTTCCATTCACTTGAAATTTTGTTTCCCATCCTCTTACTTTGAAGTCTATGAGTGTCCTTTCTGGTGAGATGAGTCTCTTGGAGACAATATATTATAGTTTCGTATTTTCTACAATTTGCCATCCTATATTTTTTCAGTGATGCATTTAGTCCATCCATATTCAGGCTAATTATTAAGATGTGAGAGATTATCCCTGTGATGAGGATCTTATAGAGTTTGTTGTTGTTTCTGTTGTTTGTTTGTTATCTTTCTTTTGATTATGGGGTTGATTCATATGTGTTTTCAATCTTTTTCCTGCATTCTTGGGAAGGGCATTGCCATTCTTTTTTTCCTTTCTCCTGTGTTTAATACTTTCTTAAGTGTTTCTTGTAGAGCTGGTCTGGAGGCAGTGTAAACTCTTAGGAATTGAATGTCAGGAAAGGATTGTAATTCTCCATCACTGATAAACTTAACTTAGCTGGGTAGGTAATTCTCGGTTGAAATTGTTTATCTTTGAGAACTTTGAAGATTGAGCTCCAAGCTCTCCTTACTTGAAGTGTTTCTGTAGATAAGTCTGCTGCTATTTTAATTGGTCTTCCCTTGCATGTAGTCTGACCTTTCTCTCTTGCTGCCTTTACGATTTTTTCTTTGTGTAGGTGAATTACTATGTGTCTGGGAGTTGGGCTTCTCATTTGTTGTCTTGCATGATTTCTCTGAATCTCTTGTATTTGAATGGTCATGTCACTGATGAAATGAGGGAAGTTTTCTTGGATAATTTCTTGGAATGTTTGTCCTAGGGTGGTCTCTGTCTCTCTATCCACCTCAGAGATTCCAATTAATCTTAGGTTCACCCTCTTGAAACAATTTCTCATCTCCTGGAGGTTTTCTTCTGTCTTTTTAAGCTTCTTTTCTATGTTTTTGGCTTTTTGGATTAGTTTCATATTTTGGTCCTCAAACTCTGAGATTCATTCTTCTGCTTGTTAATTATGCTTTCCATGCTTATCAATTTGTTGTTTATTTCATTCAGTGTATTCTTTATTGTTGTTATCTCAGTTATCAACTCCTTCATTCTTTCTTCTTTTCTCTCCTCATTTCTATTTATTCTTTCTATTAATATCGTTATATCTGGATTTGTGATTTGAGACCAGTCATTCTGGGAGCTCTTCATTGCTTGAGTTTCAGAGTCTGTATTCTCAGTGACTGGGAATATTCCCAGGAGTCTGTGTGAGACTCCTATTCTTACTTTGGTTTTTCTTCATTTGTGTACATTTTTCTCCTTCTCCCCCTCCCTTTTTTTAAACCTCTTCTTTAATTCTGTTTTTCAGTGATGGGGTGATAGCTTTTATTTCTGTTTGCCCTATCTTCTATTCTTCCTTATGTAGATCATCTGGTTTTGTTCAATTCTGAAGCTGTACTAGGACGAGCAGCCAGTGCTTTTTGCAGGTTTGAAATTTAATTGAGGGGGGAGCTATGATTAAGAAATTATCTACATATCTCTGTATCCTCTGACAAGTGTGCAAGCCCCCTGGAACCCACTTCCCACTGCTTTACAATCTTCCATGCAGTGGGGGTGTCTATTTGCCCCTGAAAGCAAAATGAGATAAGAAAAGAAAAAAAGAAGGAAAAAGGAAAGAGAAGACAAAAGGGAGGTTGAGAGAGAGAGAGAGAGAGAGAGAGAGAGAGAGAGAGAGAGAGATGAAGAAGAAGAGAGACAACAGACAGGCATACAAACTAATTAATAAACAGAGATAAACAAAGACCAAAACAACAAAAAGGACAAAAACGTATAGACGATCCTTCCAAAAAAATTAAAATAATGACCAGGCTCAGTGGCTAAGCCTGTAATCCCACACCTTTGGAAGGCTGAGGTGAGTGGATTGCCTGAGTCCATGGGTTTGAGACTTGCCTGGGCAGTGAGACCTCATCTCTACAATAAAATCAAAATATCAGCCGGGCATGGTAGCGCATGCCTGTAATTCCGGCTACTTGGAAGGCTGAGGCAGAAGGATCACCGGAGCCCAGCAGGTCGAGGCTGTCGTGGCTGGGAGCGGCCACTGCACTCCAGTCTGGGTGACAGAGTGAGACTCCAACTCAAAAAAAAAAAATTAAAATAATGGAAACAGAGCAAATACAAAAGCATAAACAAAAACAGAGAGAAAGAAAGAAGAAGAGAAAAAGCTAAAACCAAAACAAAAAACAAATAAGAAAGAAAAACTCGCTACCTGGCAGTTTCTCTTAGTCCAGATTCCTTTCAGGCCTACACCTTAAGGAGCAGCTCTGGTCTCCAGCCCTTCCCCTCCTGTCTCAGTGCAAACTGATAGGGTTGCTCTCAGCATGGATCAGATGCCCCATGGACTACTGTGGAAGGAGGATGGATCAGATCCAGACTCACCCTTTTCATTGCTGTTGCTATCAAGTCTCCCACTCAGATCTGACATGTCTGTGCCTGTTCCAGCATGGGAGAGTGGCATCTGTCTCTGAATCTGATGAGATAATAGCCTCTGCATCCCAAGATGGAGACTGGGCAGAACTGGGTGGGGCAGTGCAAATCTTTGTCTCGTCCAGGACTGAGAAGATGACCCCCATTGGCGACCCATTACTGGTGTTGGAGTTTTATTCCAGATTTCCACTACCTGCCTTCTCGTGCCAGGTCTACTGCCTTAAGTGATGGTGTGCACCAGGTGCCAGTGCTAAGGGGCTACTGCTGTCTGCTGCCTCCTTTCAATAGAACCCAGAGAAAGGCAGACAATCCTGCTCACCTGGGCCTCCAATCTCATGGCGGTAGGGGGTTGCAGTCACCTCCAGAGGGGAGCCCTGGGTGCATGAATCCAAGTGTCCCCTCAGAGGGACATTCTCTCACCCACCGGCACACACCCGCTCATGCAAAGAGACTTTATGGAGACTTGCTTTTGCAGAGACTCTCACAGTCTCACCTGTTCCATCATCCAGAATTTGTTTCTTTCTGAGGAACTCTGAATCTTTTTTGGTAGTTACTCATCCATGGTATTTCACAAGTGTTTTTGAATCTATGATTATGGAGTGGGAAGGTCCATTTTCTTCTATATCTCTGAACCAATTTTCAAAGTCTTTTAGTTTTCTGGGTTTTAGGCCACAAGAAGTCCTGTTTGAGGAGAGAATGCTCGGAACTAACTAGATAAAGATGGTTGTAATTAAAAAGCAGAGATTACTGCAAGTGTAGCAATCATGCATTTTGTGCATATTTCTAAAATACGTAGATAGCACTGTACCTATGGCATATTGTCACAGGTTAGTTCTGTTGGCAGGCCAGTAACAATATTCAATTTTCATTAACATTTGGCTGATACTAGCTAACTGATAGGCGTCTGTGGAGGTCAAAGATGCTTAATCTCAACCTTAAATAGGGTAGCAGTAATACAGTTTAATACTAAAAGGTCATAGATATAATGATAATGATGACAGTGATGATAGTGATAATAAGTAACATATAATTAGAACAAATTTTATACAGTTATATTTCAAAAAGTGCAGAAGTTTTAAGATCTGAATAGTACTGGAATAAACATTCATGGTTTAAGTTCCTGACATTAGGGGAAGATCCATCTTGTGTAGAGAAAACTGACAACAGCAGGTCTGACATGTGGTGAATCAGATCCTTAGCTAATGAGAAGGATCTTGAAAAATGCATAGGACAAGAAGTGGCAGACTTCAAAGAGTCTATTCTAAGGAAAAGGTAGACACATTAGATAGTGAAGATGTCAGTTAGAAACTCAGATAGAGAAAGAAAGAAGTAATTTAAAAAAATTGGGGCCTATTTGATTGGAACACCATTAAAGGATATAACAATGTCAATTAAAAAGAGACTAATGACACAGAAGTTGGAGCATGTACCCTTGAGCTAAAGCTGAAGCCAAGTCAAGCTATTGCTGGATCAAAAGTAATTCAAGACAACCCCTTTAGGTTCCCTCCTGCTGTGGGAGTTTTTCTGTCCTCTCAATAAATTCTGCTTTCTAAAATAATAATAATAATAATAACAACAACAACAAATGCTAATACTGTCTTTAAAAAAGTAATTCTACACATATAATCCTGATCATAAAGGAATTAGACTGCAACGTTCAAAAAACTTAGGGTATGAAGAAAAATATCTTGTTGAACAAGAAATTTTTAAGATAAAAACTTCTGAGCATTAAGAAGGAACCCAGCCGGGCTCGGTGACTCAGCCTATAATTCTGCGCTTTGGGAGGCTGAGGTGAGTGGATTGCCGGAGCCCTTCAGGTCGAGGCTGCAGTGGCCGGCCGGGAGCAGCCACTGCACTCCAGTCTGGGTGACAGAGTGAGACTCCAACTCAAAAAAAAAAAAAAAAAAAGAAGGAACCCAATATTTGTAAAGTTGTGGTATGAAGAAAAGTTATTCAATAAAAAAATTATTTAATGAATTCCTCATTTTTCATATCAATACAGGAGTAAATTCATGAGTAAATTTAAAGATGCTGATTTTATTTTATTGAGAGCTCTACTGAACTAAAACACCACAAAGGTGCCTTCCTAGACCACACTTCCTGAAATAGTCTTCCCCTATCACTCTCTTCATAGCAAATATAATTTCTTGAGGTTTTACCATATAATTTTATTAGTTTATTTTCTGTAATTTCCACTAGAGTATAAGAATCATGTGATCAGAGAGTGTATTTGTTTTAGCTTATCTCTCATACTTAGAATTGTGCTGGACAAATGGAAGGTATACAATAAGTATTTGTTGAATGAATTAATAAATTAATTAATTTTCATTAAATATTTTGAAATAATTTCCATATGAGAGAAAAGCAGTGAGATTTTCTTTTCTTTTCTTTTCTTTTTTGAGTTGGAGTCTCACTCTGTCGCCCGGACTGGAGTGCAGTGGCCGATCCCGGCCACCGCAGCCTTGCCTGCTGGGCTCCAGCAATCCTTCCGCCTCAGCCTTCCAAGTAGCCAGAACTACAAGCACCCACTCCCACGCCCAGCTAATTTTTGATTTATTGTAGAGATGAGGTCTCACCAAGTTGCCCAGGTGGGTCTCGAACCCGCGGGCTCAGGCAATCCACTCACCTCAACCTCCCAAGGGTGCAGGATTACAGGCTGAGCCACCGAGCCCGGCTAGAAGTGAGATTTTCAACAGATTAATCCATGTATTTGTGATGGGATTAACTTACTTTATGTTTGACTAAGAAAAAATCTGTAATTTTTTAAAAAACATAGTTGTAGCAGGAGAAAAATATTTTCTAAACAAGACTGCTAGTACTTTTTGGAAAACATTTGGTGCAAGATGTACTGGGAGAGAGCCATGAGATCTGGCCAGTAAACCATTCATCTTACTGTTGGAAATTTTAATAAGGTAGTTGGATTATTGATATTGCTTTTTGTTAGGAAAAAGTACTAGGGGGACATATGTTAAGGAGCTAAACAAGAAATGAGGAGCATAAAGTCTGCTTGATCCTAGTAGTTGAGGTAATTCTATTAACAGGAGGGTGGGTGGTGGAAACCAAGAGTGTTCCGGTTTGAGCGTTCACTATACTACTCAACATTGACGCTGGCATGTGGCATAGAATGAGAGATGGTTTATCTTCATTTCCCCTCTTGGTTAAGAAGCAATATAATGTTATCCCTAAATAGTTTGACACATGAATGTATAACACAATAAAGCTTTAGTGACTTTATTGCATCGATTTGGTGTCCTGTAATGAACACATTTCATCCTCTCTCTTAGCTACGTGTTGACATTGAAAATTAAATTGAGAGATTGCATTCCTAGAGGGTTGACTTTGCCGTTTGACATTAAGCTCCATACCAAGCTAACATAGATTACTAAATTGTTTCCACACTTTTGCAAAGGTCTGTCATATCCTCAGCACATATGTAACAGAAATTTATGTCTGTAAATAGTGAGGCAGTTGAGAAGTTGCATGAAACTTCGTGTTGTAGTCACACACATATAAATAAATATATATGAAAGTATGAATTCAAGGCCTTTTCTGCTTGATTGATTATTATTGCTATTATTTTTTAAATTATTATTCAGGGACAAATACAATAAAATCCAGGGGAGTGATTTTTTTTCTAAAGCTTTAAAACAAGACAAAGGCCTAACAAAGGCATTAGTAGAAGCCTTTTGACTTCCGATTCTTTGGTACTTTCTAATACACATGTTTCTCAACTTACAGTGGAATTATGTCCCGATTATCCCATTATAAGTTGAAAATATCATAAATCAAAAATGCGTTTAGTACACTTAACCTAACAAACATTATAGTTTAGCCTAGACTACTTTAAATGTGCTCAGAACACTACATTAGATTACACTTCGGCAAAGTCATCTAACACATAACATAAGCCTTTATAATAAGGTGTTGAATATGTCATGTACTGCGTGTCACCAGCCCAGGAGAAGATCAAAATTCAAAATCCATAGTATGTCAAAATTGTGATGGTTTCACAGTATAGTTGAAAATCGTTAAATCAAATCATTGTAAGTCAGAGACTATCTATGTATGATGCTTAATTGCAGATAATTGTCTCAACTCTAATTGAATAAATACGTCAAGAATTTTCTGTAATGTAAAAATTTTATTCGAAGTAAAACAAAATTGAAATGACCAAGGCAGGCATAATGGAGATAAAATATGACATACACATGACCTCCTTCAGAGCCCTGAATATTTCTTTTTCATTTAAAATGTATCTTTTAGCTTGGAGAAGCCGTTAAACCTTTTATTGACTCTGAATGTTCAGGTAACTATGTTGGGTTATGAAGACACAGTCATTTCCAACTTATCTACCTATATTTCTGTTTTTTCTTAAGTCAATAATGCATTCATGTACAATTTTAAAAGGTTGTATTTGTATTGCATACTCAAATGGCAGACAATAATAATGTTAGCATACAGCTCTTTAGTTTATAAAATGTTGATTTTCATTTAATATAAAATTTGGAAAATAGGATCAATGTTCTTATGATCAGTTCATTCATTATGTAGCTGAGACACATAAATTGTTATTTGACACAAATTATAAACATAGTAAATGACAAAACCCAGGAAATAGAATTATGACTCAAAAGCCAGTATTTTCTCTACTGTATTGCTTGCATCATCTATTCACAGTCATCATTACAGATCTGCCATCTTTTAAAACTTAATTATCATTTAAAAACTGTTTGCTTCTAAATGTTGGCAGTATAATAAATATAATATTTCATTATCATGGATGAATAATTAGGACTAGATGTGAAAGGTAAAAAGGATACAGTTTAAATATGTATAATTATTAGAGAAACTTATAATAAAAAGATTCTTCTTCAATATGACTACAACTTCTAACATTTCTATGAATGTTATTAAATCAACATTCTTAAAGATTTCATCTATCTGCCAAGTTTTGCAGCCAAAAATATAACTCTTTGAAAGCATTTTGCTGCTTGCCTCCAGCTCTTTATGTGGTGAAATGTTTGTAGGTGTATAAAAAAATTATAATTTTCATGTTGCTTTTTCACAATATTAGAGTTTAAAGAAATTACTTAATTAAAAATGTTGTCAATGGAAGGCAGCTGAAACCTTTAAAAAGCACAGACACCTGGATTTAGGGATCATGACAATTATATCTTTTAAGAAATATTTCATTCAGTAAACACTATTTATTTGTGTACTGATTAATTGTAAATATAGTTTCAAAATTTTGATTGTACAATTTGTATTACATACAAAAATAATGATGAAAACTAATGCATAATACAATAGAAATGCCCATATTTTTGTACAGATAAATGTAGAATAAATACAGCTTTTTTTTCCAAAGGAAGAAGGTATCAACTGTAGAGGGAAGAGAAAGAGAGAGAAAGATAAAGAAAAAGAGAGAGAGATTGAGTGTATGTGTATGTGTCTGTTTACAAAGGTGTTGGAAATTTATCAAATCCTCCAAAGAATTAACTGACATGACATTACAATCTATTTGGTCTACCTAGACTGCTTTCCTGATCAACAAATGGAAGCCAGGAGAGTTTAAATCAATGTCTTTAGATTATGTAGTGAGTTAGTAGCAGAGCAAAACTAGAACCCAGATCTTATTTTCAGCTGTCTTCTCTTATTACTCTCTTCCTTCTTTAGTTTTACTGATATGATTTATATTAATTTATAGCTCATTTGTGAACTAATATATCTATGAGACTTTTGTTGGCCGCCTTTGCTTGGTCCTAAAAGGGCTATTTATGAGGACAACTGATTTAGCAAAGGCAGGAACTGTGTCCCCTATTCCCAGTCTCTAAGTCATAAGACTTTTGTCATCCACCCTGATATATGTAGAGATTGATAGAATCTGGTTCATTCTAAGAAGGAACTTCCCTGTAACTACTTATTGCTCAAGATACAGATGACTTGTGGTAACTGCTTTCTGCTATATTCTTAGACATGGAAACTAGCTGTGATTCTACATACAAGGTATCTTTGCCTGCTTCCATTCTTACCCAGCATTTTCCAGATTTTTTGGCTTTCCTGTAGATCTTCACATTTCCATAGACATATTGTCTTTCTCCTGTTTTAACTTTTCTAAATGTTTACACCTTCATGAATGTATCATAAAGGAGCTTTTCCTGTAACTGTCATTTGTTGATATTCATCTTTCTCTGTGACTAATGAAGCCTTATAAATGGTGGTCAAAATAATTAGGTGACATTCCTTAATAGTATAATAAATAAGCATTATGTTTCAAATGAATCAGACATATTTGTTTATAGATATAGTTCTTTATATTACAGTGATGAGCACATAGTAAGATACATGTAAATACTTTATTTACTTTCTCTTTGTAGACATGACAGCAGAAACAATTCTTGCCTTTTTTCCCTATCTTTCATTACATAAGCATGTGCTCATGTGATTTACTTTTAAATCCGTTATTGTTTCTTTCCAACTACTAAGTATGTTTTATATAATATTTATTAGGAATATCTGTTGAAATAAAACCTTACCTTATATATAATTTCAAATATGCCTGTATTAATTTTTGCAGTAAGGTGGGTACTTTGTTTAAATTACTTATCATTTCAGAAAAGACATTGCTGAGTAGTTATTTCTAATGATGAAATCATAAAATATTTACATTTTGACTCAAGTACTTGAGTACTTAAATTTTTCAATGATTGATTATTGTTGGAAGAAATGTTGGCATACTCTGTGTTCTTCTTTATTCTTTTTTGCCTTATTCTTATTTTTTCCATAAACTTGATTTTTTTTTCTCTTAGAAAACCATAGGTTCTGAGATTTTGCAAAATCTTTGTCACTAAAACAAAAGTGATTGAATTTAAAGAAAAAGAGAATTAATATGTTCCCTGAATAAAAAATAATTAAATTAGAGATCAACAATATAAATTTGTGAAACCATCAATGTTTGAAAATTTAATATACAGAGTTCCAGTAAGATGGTGACAGCATAGGGGTATTTGTGAGATTCTCTGAACCACAGTCCGTTACAGTGGAACCCACAGGGACCCAGAGGAGCAGAGAGAAAAGATCCGCGAAAATGAAGCTACCACCTCGGCCATTCTCCAGGCAGAGAATTGCATTGCCCCATGCACCTATCAATAGCCTACACCTTGGTTCCTAAGGTAACATCGCTAAACAGGAGACAAAGCCCCTCCCCTGCTGAATCAGACAAAAGCAACTTCTCAGACCTCCCAGGCAGCAGGCTAAAAAAAACAAACCCAAGCTGCCAGTAAATCTAGCTGCCTGCAAGGAAAACAAAGGGGAGAGGCTGGAGATCAGCACTGAAGTGACTTTAGACACTCAGGAAAGATTCCAGAGCTAGTATGATCTCTTATTTTGACTTTTGATTTTATCATTTTGACTGTTTGTTTTGCTCACTTTTGTTCATTTTCTGACTTACACTATCTGTTTCATGATTTTATTGATCTGTCTCTGTGTAGCTGCCAGTATCCTTTAGGGAATTGGGCTAACGTGTTTTTTTCACTTCTCTCTGACCTTGTGTTTCTTTTTCACCTGTTAGTTGGTAGGTATGTCTGTTTTCCTCTCACTCTCCTCTCTTTCTAACTTCCTATTGATCCCCCCTTATGCCATTATTTTTCTCTTTTGTACTTCCTTTTGATCCAGGGACCAAACCTACATACTGCTGCACAGACAGATTGTAAGGCAGTGGGAAATAGGTTCCAGTGTGCTCCTATATCTGTTGGTAAATGCTGGAATCAGCATATAGATTCTGAATCACAGCCTCCCTCTCAATTAAACCTTAAAACTGCAATAAATACAGCCCGCAGCCCAGACTCTACCTCAGAAGTGAACAAAGCCAGAGGACCCTCATAAGGAAGAATAGGAAATTGCACAAGTGAAACAAAATCAACCCCACCTTCCCTGAAAAACAGAATTAAAGAAGAGGAGGAAAAGGGGAAGAGAGAAAAATCTACACAAATGAAAAAAAACTAAAAGAAGAATATGGGTCTCTTCCAGATCCCTGGGAGGGCAGACACTGAGAAAACTGACTTCAGAATGCAGTGAAGAGCCCCCAGAATGACTGGTCCCAAACTACAAACCTAGATATCAAGACATTATGGAGAAATTTAAAAGATTTGAGGAGAGACAAGAAGAAACTAGGAAGGAGCTGATATCTGAGATAACAGTAATAAAGAACACTGTGAATGAAATAAATAACAAACTGATAAGCATGGAAAGCAGAATTACCCAAGCAGAAGAAAGAATCTCACAGCTTGAGGACCAAAATATAGAACTAACCCAAACTCTTAAAAACACAGAAAACAAGTTCGAAAAGGAACAAAATCTTCAAGAGATGATGATTACTTCAAGAGACTGAACCTAAGAGTAATTGACCTTCCTGAGGCAGAAAGAGAGACAGAGACCACACTGGAACAAACTTTCCATGAGATCATTCAAGAAAACTTCTCTTATCTAATCACTGATGGAAAAATTCAAACACAAGAGATTCAGAGAACCCCTGCAAGACAACAAATAAAACGACCAACTCCTAGACACATAATAATTCGCCTAAACAAAGTAGGCATTAAAGAAAAAATCCTAAAGGCAGCAAGAGAAAAAGGCCAGATCACCTACCATGCAAGACCAATTAGAATAGCAGCAGATTTATCTACAGAAACCCTGCAGGCTAGGAGAGCTTGGAGCCCTTTCTTCAAAGTCCTAAAATATAAACAATTTCAACCAAGAATATCCTACCGAGCAAAGTTAAGCTTCATCAGCGAGGGAGAATTAAAATCTGCCAGGCTCGGTGGTTCAGCCTGTAATCCTGCTCTTTGGGAGGCTGAGGTGAGTGGATTGCCTGAGCCTGTGGGTTCGAGACCCACCTGGACAACTTGGTGAGACCTCATCTCCACAATAAATAAAAAATTAGCCGGGTGTGGTAGCGTGCGCCTGTAGTTCCAGTTACTTGGAAGGCTGAGGTGGAAGGATCGCCGGAGCCCAGCAGGTCAAGGCTGCGGTTGTCGGGAGCGGCCACTGCACTCCAGTCTGGGCGACAGAGTGAGACTCCAACTCAAAAAAAAAAAAATCTTTCCCAGATATCCAGTCCCTAAGAACTTACACTGCCACAAACCACCTCTACATGAAACACTTAAGAAAGTACTAAACACTGAAGAAAAGGAAAAAAGAACGATGTTCTTCACAAGAGTACAGGAAAAAGAATAAAATACACATGAACCAACCCCAAATCCAAAAGAAAGACAAAAAACCAAGTGGAAAAAGAACAACTCTGTAAGAACTCTATGATAGGGATGAACTCTCACATTTCAATAATTACCCTGAGTGTGAATGGACTAAATGCACCACTGAAAAGACATAGAATGGCAAAATGGATAAAATGTCACCAGGCAACAATATACTGCCTTCAAAAGACCCATCTCACTAGAAAGGACATGCACAGACTCAAAGTAAGAGAATGGGAAACAAATTTTCAGGCAAATGGAACACAAAAGAAAGGAGGAGTCACAATCCTAATTTCAGACAAAATACCATTTGAGTTATCAAAAATTAAAAAAGATACAGAGGGACACTACATAATGATCAAAGGTTCCTCCATTAACAAGAAATATCTGTCCTAAACATATATGCACCCAACATAGGTGCACCAACTTTCATAAAGCAACTTCTAGGAAAACTAAAGAAAGATATTAACTCTAACACCATCATAACTGGGGACTGTAATACCCCACTCACAACCCTAGACAGATCATCAGGACAAAAAATCACCAATGAGATCCGGAACCTCAATGTGACTCTTGACAAAATGGACTTAATGGATACCTACAGAACACTCCATCCAAAGACCACAGAATACACATTCTACTCATCACCACATGGAACGTATTGTAAGATCGACCACATAATTGGTCATAAATCAAG
The DNA here is from genome assembly GCF_000164805.1 of Carlito syrichta. NCBI lineage: Eukaryota > Metazoa > Chordata > Mammalia > Primates > Tarsiidae > Carlito > Carlito syrichta. The sequence goes on from NW_007251266.1 coordinate 992,399, forward strand.
CATAAGCAACTTTAAAAGGACTGAAATTTTACAATGCAACTTCTCAGATCACAGTGGAATAAAAATAAACATTAACACCAACAAGGTCTCCCCAAAACCCACAAGACATGGACACTAAACAGCATGATGCTAAAAAACTCCCGGGTCAATGATGAAATCAAAACAGAGATCAAAAGATACCTGGAAACAAATGAAAATGAAGAAACATCTTACCAAAATCTCTGGGATGCTATGAAAGCTGTAGTAAGAGGGGAGTTTATATCCCTACAAATGCACATGAAGAAAGTGGAAGGATCACAAATTAACAGCCTAACAAGCCACCTAAGGAAGCTGGAAAAGCAAGACCACAAAAACCCTAATTTCAGCAGAAGAATCCAGATCACTAAAATAAAAGCCCAAATCCAGGACATAGAAGACAAAAAGATAATACAAAAAATCAATGAAACAAAAAACTGGTTCTTCGAAAGGACAAACAAGATTGATGGTCCCCTAGCTAGACTGACCAAGAAAATGTGAGAAAAAACCCAAATAAGCACAATCAGAAACACAAAAGATGAAGTCACATCTGACCCTGAAGAAATACAAAAAATCATTAGGGACTACTATGTACACTTGTATGGAAACAAACTTGAAAACCTTTCAGAAATAGAGGAATTTCTGTCATCACACAACCTGCCTAGGTTGAAACAAGAAATTGAGACCCTAAATAGACCAATAACAATCAAGGAAATTGACTACATAATAAGAAAACTACCCACAAAAAAAAGCCCTGAACCAGTTGGCTTTCCAGTAGAATTCTACAAGACATTTAAGGAGGAACTGATTCCAATCCTACTGAAGGTATTTCAGACGATTGAGAAAGATGGAAGTCTCCCCAAATCATTTTATGTAGCTCACATCACATTGATACCCAAGCCAGGTAAAGACCCAACAAAGAAAGAGAACTACAGGCCAATATCTTTGATGAACATAGATGCTAAAATTCTCAACAAGATCCTAGCAAACCAGATTCAACAACACATCTCAAAAATCATCCATCTTGACCACGTAGGCTTCATCCCTGGGATGCAAGACTGGTTCAACATTTGTAAAACCATAAATGTAATTAAATACATCAACAGATGTCAAAACAAAAACCACATGATTATATCATTAGATGCAGAAAAAGCTTTTGATAAAATCCAGCACCCCTTCCTGATAAAAACCTTCGAGCATCTAGGCAAATGGGGAACATACCTCAAAATTGTAAAAGCCATCGACAAGAAATCCACAGCCGGCATACACCTAAATGGACAAAAATTGGAACCATTTCCCTTGAAACTGGAAGAAGACAAGGATGCCCACTCTCACCCCGCCTTTTCATATAGTATTGGAAGTCCTGGCTAGAGCAATCAGAGAAGAGAAGGCAATCAGGTGTATCCAAATAGCAAAAGAGAAGTCAAGTTATCTCTCTTTGCAGATGACATGATTGTGTACCTTGAAAAACGAAGAGAATCTGTCAAAAACCTCCTTACACGGATAAAGGTCTTTGGCAAAGTCTCAGGATATAAGATAAATGTGCAAAAGACAATCGCATTTCTTTACACCAATAATAAACAAACAGAAACCCAAATAAAAAGCACAATTCTATTCACAATAGCCACAAAAAAATAAAAACCTTGGCATCTTCCTAGCCAGAGATATGAAAGACCTTTACAATGAAAACTACAAAACTCTGCTCAAAGAAATCAAAGATGACACAAACAAGTGGAAAAATATCCCATGAGCATGCTTTGGAAGAATCAACATTGTGAAGCTGTCCATCTTGCCTAAGTAATCTACAGATTCAATGCAATATCCATCAAATTACCAACAACATTCTTCTCAGACCTAGAAAAAACAACACAGGAATTCATATGGAAACACAAACAACCAAGAATAGCTAGAACAATCCTCAGCAAAAAAAACAAAGCAGGCGGTATCACATTACCAGACTTCAAACTTTACTATAAAGCTACAATCATCAAAACAGCTTGGTACTGGTATAGGAACAGGCATAGAGATCAATGGAATAGAATTGAGATTCCAGAAGCGAAACCTCAATTTCTCAACCAACTCATCTTCAACAAAGCCTCCACCACCTACAACTGGGGAGAGGAGAACCTATTCAGTAAATGGTGCTGGGAAAACTGGCTGACCACATGCAAAAGATTGAAACAGGGCCCCTATCTACCCCCATACATAAAAATTAACTCCAAATGGATCAGAGACCTAAATATAAATCCTCAAGCCATAAGAACCTTTGAAAATGAAGGACATACCTTCATGGAAATTGGAACTGGCATCCAATTCCTGAACAAAACCTGAAACCCACAGGCCATAAGAGATAAGATAGACAAGTGGGACCTCATTAAACTGACAAGCTTCTGCAAAGCCAAAGAAACCATCAAGAGAGCAGGGAGACAGCCTACAGACTGGGAAAATGTATTTGCCAACTCCAGGTCTGACAAAGACTTAACATCTTGGATCTACAAGGAACTCAAATGTGCTGAAAAGAAAAAAAAAACAAACAACCCCATTATAAAGTGGGCAAAAGTTATGAACAGACACTTCACAAAGGAAGACATTCAAGCAGCCAACAGATACATGAAGAAATGTTCAACCTCACTAATCATCAGGGAGATGCAAATCAAAAACCACACTGAGATACCACCTAACTCCAGTCAGAATGGCAATTATCAATAACTCAAAAAATAACAGTTGCTGGAGAGGGTGTGGCGAAAAGGAAACACTTCTACACTGTTGGTGGACTCATAAACTAGTGCAACCTCTGTGGAAAGCAGTGTGGGTATTCCTAAAAGCTCTAAACATCAACATCCCATATGACCCTGCAATCCCCCTACTGGGAATATACCCTGAAGATCTCAAATCACTCTATCAAAAAGATACCTGCACACGAATGTTTACCGCAGCATTGTTCAAAATAGCAAGAACCTGGAACCAACCATGCTGTCATCAAAAGAGGACTGGATTAAAAAATGCGGTACATATACACGATGGAATACTATGCAGCCATAAAAAAGAACAAAATCATCAATTTCGCAGCAACCTGAATGGAACTAGAGTCTATAATACTGAGTGACCTTTCACAGAAACAAAGATCTGAGTATCACATGTTCTCACTCATATAGGACTTTGATCATCCAACGTATTACCATAAGAAAATGACTGATATTGGTGGGAAACTATGGGGGGTAGGGGAAGGGAGATGGGATTGATGGTAGTTAACATCTGACTGGGGATGAGGAGACACCTCTTACCAATAAGGGTGCCTGAACGAAGCATTTTTATATACCTAAACCTTAACTGTACCCCACAATATCATAATAAAAATTATTGATTATAAAAAAAGAAAATTTAATATAAACTTTTGAAAGATTTTACAAGAAATTAAAACATTTTGACATAATTGGAAATAAAAAGTTAACATTTACTGGATTCAACTAAGCCAGTACTTATAGGAGAATTTATAGTTTGAAAATGCCTATTTTAAGAAAGATAAATGTCTTAAATTAATATTCTAAACTAACCTTATAAAATCCGAACACAAAAATGCAAATTTATTCAAAGCATGGAGAAGAAAGGAAATAATAAAGATGAAGATGCAAATAAATAAAATAAAAAGTTCTTCAAAAAAACCATCAAAATTGAGAAACTCTTACCTAGATTTACCTCATATAGGGAAAAAACATCACTAGACCCTGCATTAATTTTAAAATATTATAAGGGACTATTATTTTAAAACTTTATTATAAAAATTTAGATAACTAGGAAAAAATAGAAAAAGATACAGAAAGATTTAAATTATCACATGGGCTCAAAATAATTAGTAAGTATTAATAAAACTATAAAATTGAATTTTCAGTGTATCTTTCCTAAAGAAAAGCATTAGATTAGATGTCTTCAATCATGAATTCTATGGCATATTTAAAGAAGAAATAGTACTGATCTTTTCTACTGATACCAATAGGAACCATCAACAACTTGTTGTATTAGGCTAGAATAGACAAACCAGACAAAGGCATCACTAAGAAAACAAAGTCAAAATACAAATAAGAAACAACAATCAAACCACAGACTAACTTCTCTCATGAACACAAAGGAGTGCCTTTAACAAAGTATCAGCAGACTAAATGTAGTAACATATGAAAAGTATACATCATTACCATGTGAGATTTATCTCAGAAATTCTAGTTTATTTCTTATCCAAAATGAAATAATACAGTACATTCTATTAACTGCATAAAGTATAAAAAACATGATATCAATAAATGTAAAAATGAATTTGAATAAAAACATCATTATGTAAAACTCAACAAACTAGACATAAAAGGGAACATCTTTAAACTGATAAACATGGTATAGCTTCCAGAAAATATCATATTTACTGCTGAAAGACAAAATGTCTTTCCATTAAAATCTGGAATGAAGCAAGAGTGTGTGGTCTTATCACTTCTATTCAACATCACACTAGAAAATCTAGCCAGTTCATTAAGAGGGAAAAAAGCAATTGATAGCATCTAAGTTAAAAGGGAAATGTAAAATTATTTTACTTTGTAAATAACATGATTCTTTATGCAGACAATACAAAAGGGTCCACAATAAAATTACTTGAACTAATAAACAAATGTACCAGTGGCACAAGATGCAAGATCAATATAAAAAGTCAATAGTATGTTTGTGTATTAGCAAGAAACTATCTGAAAATGAAATTAAGAAAAAAACAATTCTATCCATAAGATCAAAAATAATAAAATAAAATACTTAGGAATAAAAATTAACAAAAATGAAGTGTAAAATGTGTGCTGAAAACTACAAAATGTTGCTGAAAAAAAATTAGAAAGATCTACATAAATGGAGACCTCTGCCATGTTCATAAATTGCAAGACTCCATGTTGTTAAGATGGCAGCTCTTCCCAAATTGATCTGTATATTCAGTGCAATTCCTATCAAAGTTTGTTTTTGGAGTCAGAAATTGATAAACTAATTTTGAAATGTGTGTGAAAATTCACAGGACCTAAAATAGCCAAGACAACTTTGTGAAATTAAAAAAAAAAAACAGTAATTGCACTATCTGATTTCAAAACTTACTATGAAGTTATACTAATCAGAACAGTATGGTACAATCATAATGATAAATATATAAATCATTGAAATATAATTAAATGTCAATAAAGAAGCCCTTTGATTTATGATCAATTGATTTCCAAAGTTAAGGTGGCAAGGCAATTCAATGACAAAATAATAGTCATTTCAACATATGATAAGAACATTTTAAATCCATTTGCAAAAAGGTGAATTTGGACCCTGTTATCACAACATAGAAAATAAAAGCGAACCATAAATATTATATCTAATTAAGACCTAAATATTAAAACTAACACTATAAAACTTTTAGCCTCACGATACCAGAGAATATTTTACCTTTGTTTAGACGATGGTTCTTATGTAAGACACCAAGCATATGATCCATAAAAATGAAAGCTAATATACTTGACTATCAAAGGTATGAGAAGACAGGAAGATAGTATTTGTAAACTTTATAGTTTATAAAATTCTTATACCTGGAATGTGTTTTTAAAACTCTAAACCAATTTTAAGAAAGCAAACAAAACAAATTTAAAAATGGGCAAGTGATTCTAGTAAACATTTTACAGAAGAAGACATGTGACTGAATAATAAGTATATGCAAACGTGCACAACATCATTAATGTTTCAGGAAATGCAAATTAAAACCAGAAAGAGATATTGGTAGATACTTACTAGACGAGCTCTAATTATAAAGACAATACCAAATGTTGGCAAGGCCATAGAGAGATTAGAGCCATTGTGGATAGCTGGTGGAAATATAAAATAGCACAGCATTTTGGGAGAAAATTTGACAGTTCCCTGAAAAGTAAAATATTAGATAACCTGGAAATTCTACCCCTATTTATATACCCATGCTAAAGGAAACTTATATTCATACAAAATGTTTTAAAGAAATGCTTATTACAGCATTATTTATATAGTCAAACACTGTAAACAATCCAAAATTTTATTAACTGATTAATGGAAAAACAAAATATGTATGCTGGGTACAATAGAATACTAATTAACAACAGAGAGAATAAACACTTGGTATATACTATAAGATGGATGAATCCTGAGGACAGTATACTGAGTAAAAGAAGCATATGTACTATGAATCATTTCATTCATATGAAATGTTCAGAATATAATTTTTTTAAAGACAGAGAATTGATTCTCTGGTATTGGAGATGGAGCAGGTATTGCTTGCAAATGGCTTCAAGATTATTCTGGGTGTTGACAGAAATGCACTAAAACTGGATTGTGCAACTCTGTATATTCATTTCAAATTATTGAATTTTATACAATTAGTAAATTTTAATGTACATTATACTCCACAAATGAGAAAGGTGGAAGGAGTAAAAATCAAAGCCTTTTCCAGATTCAATCTCAGCTTCTTATGATGATGCTGTTTAGAGGTAAGTCTCAGGAACATGATTGCTTTAATTGTAAAAGCAGCAAGAGGATTTTAAATGATAGAGAAAACATTTTGGAGATAAGTCCTAATACTACTTAGTAGTAAATGTATAGACAATTGTTTAGCAACCACTTTTGTTGCGATAATGAGTATAGACTGTCTCTTTAGAATGAAAAACAATACAAAGCTTATGTAGAAATGTTCGTCCAGTTGAACAAAACTTTAAACTGCTTTTTGTACCTATATCAATACATAGAAAGAAAAGCAAAAGGAAAACATGAGAAGAGTCTTTATTTAACAACAATTTTTTACCTGATATATTTTGTGTTCAATAAAAGTCAATGTTAAATATGTATATATATATATACACACATATATATAATATAATCTTGTATGATAGAAAAATAATTAAAAATGGTAGATTTGAATACCATTATGGAAATATTATATTGATGCCTGCTAGCTTTTATTTACCAAGTCAAAAGTGAAGATTAATATTTATTTTAGGAAAATATTTTCTTTTTTTTAGATTGAGCAGTTTAGTTTATTTAGAAAGTAAGTGGGAGATGAAGAGAAAGAGAGAGAAAGAAAGAGGATATTCACCTCCCCAAGTTAGGAGAGGGGGCCAAAGTTTAGGAAAACATGTTGACCATAGATCAATGAATACACGGCCTGACCAGTGCTTAACAAAAACAATGGCCAATTTAACATTCTTTTATTTTATTTTTTAATTTTGAAGACGTGGAGGGCAATTTAGGGTTAGATATACAAGTGGTCATTGTGTAGGTAAAGTTTGGGCCTCATTTTGGTCTCCACTTCACCTGGTTTGAGATCAGGTACCCTTATTGATGAGGTGTGCTCCCCAACTCCCGATCCCGCTACTGCCAATTTTCCGCTACTGCCAATCCTTTTCTTAGAAAATTGTGATAATTATGAGTGAGAATATGTGCTACTCAGTTCTTTGTTTCTGTGATAGATCACTCAGTGTTATAGACTCTAAGTCCTTCCAAGTGGCTGCAAAGTTCATAATTTTGTCCTTCCTTATGGCTGTGTAATATTCCATCATGTATATGTATCACATTTTTTTATCCAATCCTCTTTCAATGGGTAGCACAGTCGGTTCCACGTTTTTGCTATTGTGAATAATGCTGCAATAAAGATGTGTGTGCAAGCATCTTTTCATAGATTGATTTGAGTTCTTTCAGGTATATTCCCAGAAGGGAGATTGCAGGGTTAAATGGAAGGTTAATTTTTAGTTATTTTAGGAATCGCTAAACTGTTTTACTCTGAGATTATACTAGTTTACACTTCCACCAATGGTATAGAAGTGTTCTCTTTTCCCTACAACCTCTCTAGCATCTGTTGTTTTTTGAGTTATTGATGATGGCCATCCTGATTGGAGTTAGGTGGTATCTCAGAGTGGTTTTGATTTGCATTTCTTTGATGATGAGTGAGGTTGAGCATTTTTTCATGGATCTGTTGGCTGCTCATATGTCTTCTTTTGAGAAGTGTCTATTCATATCTTTTGCCCACTTTTTAATAGGGCTGTTTGTTTTCTTTTTGGTGTGTTTGAGTTCCTTGGAGATCCTGAATATTGGGCCTTTGTCAGATATACAGTTGGCAAGTATATTTTTCCTGTTCTGTGGGCTGTCTCCCTGCTCTTTTGATGGTTTCTTTTGCTTTGCAGAGGTTTTTAAATTTGATGAGGTCCCACTTGTCAATCTTATCTTTTATGGCATGATCATTTGGGATTTTGATCAGGAAGTGTTTGCCAGTTCCAATTTCCATAAGGGTGTCTCCTGCATTTCCTAAGGTTCTTATGTTTTGAGGTTTTATATTTAGGTCTTTGATTCATTTAGAGTTGATTTTTGTGTATGGTTATAGGTAGGGGTCTTGTTTTAATCTTCTGCATGTGGTCAATTAGTTTTCCCAGGACCATTTACTGAATAAGTTCTCCTCTCCCCACTGATTGTTAGTGGAAACTTTGTCAAAGATGAGTTGGTGGGATATTGAGGTTTTGCTTCCAGAATCTCTCTCCTGTTCTGTTGGACTTCATGCCTATTCTTTTACCAATATGAGGCTATTTTCATTATTGTAGTCTTATAATAAAGTTTAAAGTGTGGAAGTGTGATATTTCCTGCTTTGTTTCTTTTGCTAAGAATTGTTTTGGCTATTTGTGGTTGTTTTTGTTTTCATATGAATTTCTGTATTGTCATATCCAGGTCTGAGAAGAATGATGGGTATGGTGCTAAAACTGTACATTGCCTTGGGTAGGATGGACATCTCAACAATGATGACTTTTCCAATCCATGAGCATGGAATTTTTTTCCATTTATGTCATCAGTGATTTCTTTGAGCAGTGTTTTATAGTTTTGTTGTAAAGGGTTCCACGTCTCTCTTTAGGAAGATGCCAATGTATTTCATTTTTTTTGTGTGTGTGTGGCTATTTGGAATGGGATTGTGCTTTTTATTTGAGTTTCTGTTTATTTATTGTTGGTGTATAGGAATGTGACTATCTTTTGAATATTCATTTTATACTTTGAGACTCTGCCAAAGTTCTTTATCAGTATAAGAAGGTTTTTGACAGATTCTCTTGTGTTTTCAAGGTATAAGGTCATGTCGTTAGCAAAAAGGGATAACTTAATTTCTTCTTTTCCTATTTGTATACCCCTGATTTACTTCTCTTGTGTGATTGCTCTAGCTACGAATTCTAATACTATGTTAAACAGGAAGGGTGAGAGTGGACAGCCTTGTCTTGTTTTGGTTTTCAGGGGAATGGTTCCAATTTCGGTCTGTTTTGCAATATGTTGACTGTGGGTTTATTGTAGATGGCTCTTACTATTTTGAGGCATGTTCCACCTATGCCTAGGAGTTCAAGGGTTTTTATAAAGAAGAAGTGCTGGATTTTATCAAAAACCTTTTCTGTGTCTAATGATATAGTCATGTGATTCTTGTTTTTACATCAGTTGATGTATTTAATTAAGTTTATGGTCTTGCAGATGTGGAACCAGTCCTGCATCCCAGGAATGAAGCCTACTTGGTTATGGTGTATTTTTTAGATGTATTGTTGAATCTGGTTTGCTAGAATCTTGTTGAGAATTTTTGCATCTATGTTCATCAGGAATATTGGCCTGTAGTTCTTTTTCTCTGTTGGTTCTTCTCCCCGTTTGGGTACCAATGTGTTGGTAGCTTCATAATATGATTTGGGGAGAGTTTCTTCTCTTTCTATTGCCTGGAATACTGTCAATAGGATTGGTATTAGCTCCTCTTTTTATGTTTTTGCAGAATTCTGCTGGAAAGCTAGCTGGTCCAGGGCTTTTTTTTTTTTTTGTAGTTTTCTTATGACAAAGTCGATATTCTAGGTTGTTATTGGTCTGTTTAGTGTCTCAATGTCTTCTTGTTTCAACCTTTTGAGGTTGTGTGATGTCAGAAATCTCTCCATTTCATTTTCAAGTTTGTTTCCATACAAGTGTACATAGTCATCTCTGATAATCTTTTGTATTTCTTTGTGGTCAGTTGTGACTTGATCTTTTGCATTTCTGATAGTGTTTATTTGGGTTTTTTTCTGTCTTTTTCTTGGTTATTCTGGCTGTGGGCTCATCAGTTTACTTATCCTTTCATAGAGTCAGTTTTTTGTATCCTTGATTTTTTTCTGTTATATTTTTGTTTTCTATGTCCCATATTTGGGATTTAATTTTGGTGATCTGAATTCTTCTGCTGAAGTTAGAGTTTTCATGGTCTTGCTTTTCTAGCTCCCTTAGGTGATTTGTTAGGTTGTTATCTTGTAATCTTTCCACTTTTCTTCTTGTGTGTTCATAGAGATATGAATCCCTCTCTTAGTACTAATTTCATGGCATCCTGAGGATTTTGGGAGGATATTTCTTCATTTTCATTTGTTTCCAAGAAACTTTTAATTTCTGTTTTGATTTATGTGTTGATTCAGATGTTCAGATTCTTGCTGTTAAGTGTCCATGTCTTTGTGGGCTTTGGGGAAATTTGTTTGTGTTGATATTTATTTTTATTCCACTGTGGTCTGAGAAGGTGTATGGCAGTATTTCAATATTATGAAATTTGTTTATACTTGATTTATGGCCAAGGGTGTAGTCGATCTTAGAGTATGTTCCAATGTAGATTGTGCTACTGTAGGGTGAAGTGTTCTGTAGGTATGTATTAAGTCCATTTGGTCAAACTTGGTCAAATGTAAACTTGAGGTCTCAGATCTCCTTGTTGATTTTTTTTGTCTCAATGATCTGTCTAGGGTGCATAGTGGGGTATTTAAATTTCCAGCTATGATATGTTAGAGGCAATATATTTTTTTATTTTACCTAGAAACTGCTTTATAAAAGTTGGTGTGCCTATGTTGGGTGCATATGTGTTTACAATGGATATTTCTTGTTGATGGATTGAACCTTTTATCATTATGTAGTGAACTTCTTTATCTTTTTAAATTTTTGATAGCTTAAAGGATTGTTTGTCTGATATATATATTTTTTTGAGTTGGAGTTTCACTCTGTCACCCAGACTGGAGTGCAGTGGCCGCTCC